>NC_133654.1:211162522-211462522 GCF_009905375.1 Apium graveolens
CAATTTTGCTCTGATACCACTTCTTAGGTAATGAATTACACACGAGGGGGGTGAATATGTTTTAGTGTTTTTTGATATTTTAAACTATTTATGGGTTGAACAAAGTAAATTTAAATCTTGTAGTGAAAGTGTTTCATGCGGAAATTAAACTTGCAATAATAAAGAATACAGATCTTCAAACTCACTTAATTTTATTTTAAAATTAAGAATGTTTTGCTACAAAATTTTCTAGGCTCTTTGTTGATAACGAGCTTAGCTTCTTCTTGAAGTGTTACAAGATTTTCTATCTAAATTGTTGCAACTGACTAAGAGACGTGGTAACATTATAATTCAGTTTAACTACTAGTTTACACAGTGTACAATAAGACATGCTATTAGCTTTAGTAAATAGTCACTTGTCATTTCCATTTATAGAAAAGTATATCTTCTATTCTGGCTTGCATATCTTGCATCATGTGTTCTTTGATCTTCCTTTGTCAGTTAATCTTTATCATTGATCTTGCATATTCTTCAAGCTGCTTTTTGTAGACTTTCAATCCAGCTATTTGGATTGTTTATTGATTGTTAATCTTCGATATTGAATTGATCTGTAATTTTGTACTTTTAGATTTTATATCGAGATCTCCATTTGGCCTATAGAGAACTTGACATCTCGATAAGTATATTGGCTTATCGAGATCTCTAATACTCCACTAGCAAATTTGACTTGTAAGGTCTCTGAGTTCTCTATAATAGAATTTGTCTTGTAGAGATCTATAGTCTTCATATCTTCGCTTTGGCTTATCGATATCTCTGAGTTCTCTAATGGCTTATTGACTTACGACAACTCAGAGTTCTCTAGTCAAATTTGACTTGTCGCAACTCAGAGTTCTCTAGTGAATTTTAGCTTATCGATATCTCTGAGTTCTCTAGTGGAATTTGACTTTCGATAACTCAGAGTTCTCTAATGAATGTTGACTTTTTGATAACTCTGAGTTCTCTAGTGAGAAATGACTTGTCGATATCTCCAAACTCATTTCTTCATTTGGCTTGTCGATATCTCTGTGAGTTCTCTAGTGCCTTTCCTGACTTCTCGACAAGTCATTTTGAGTTCTCGAATGATTTCTCTATAACACTAAATCTGTGACTTGTAGAGATCTTGATTTAGAATTTTTTCCTAAAACAGATTTATTCAACTCCAATCTTCTTCATAATTCTTCTGAGCATGATCTTCTTGTCTTCTTCCAATAGAATTCTTAAGCTTGACACTGTTTATAGAAAAAGTCTCCAGTCTGCTCCTTTGACATTTTTACAGACTTTAGGTGTTACAGTACAAAATACAAATTAAGATAACAATACAACTTACTTAGGGTTGACAGATTGTCTTAGTCTTGTTAAAGTACATGCATGTCTTGCATAACAGTGTATGTGAGAGGGAGAGTGACTCAGAGAGAGAGGGATGTATAGACACACACAACGTAGACATACAAAGTGAGAATTGTACCTCAAACTGAAACTAATTAAGATTGAGCGTAGATGTTGAACCAAAAACAAGCTTGAACCTTGAATCTCTTACACACAAAATCAAAGCTGAAACCCTAATCGAATCCCAAATTAGTCAAGTTGACCCTTGAATTGAATCGTAACTCAGCTTCAAATCCTACTTTTGACAGATGAAAATAGAGAAAAGTGGGGAGAGAAGCCCTAATTTAGACAGAGAGATGAGTGTTTGAGTGAAGAGAGAAAGGGGTTAAATTTTGGTTTTTGTCTAAAATTTCCCCGCTTTCATGAAAATTGGCCGCCTAAACCCAACTTTTAGCCGCCCGAACCCAAAAAATTATCAAAAGCCCAGCCCATTTAATTTCCACCATTGAATTGTTTTTTAAATACCAATTTTTTTTTAATTTTACACATTGTAATTAATGTAAAAGGACTATCAATTTAATAATTTTGTGAAAATTAAAGTTATTACTGACTTTAATATTTTTCTATAATCAAGTTTTTTACTCATTTTATCAAAATTTATTAAATTTTTATACTAAATATATAAATTTATTTTGTTAATTCTAAATTTAATGACTATGTTAGTCCCAATTTGTTTGTAGAAGGGGGGGTTGAATGCAAACAATACCGTTTAGTCGAATAAAATGCGGAATAAAATTGTGAAACAAAATTCAAGTTAAATAAAACTTTTATTAAACTTGAAAGGTGTTACAACTACGGTATCGGTTACAAGGGATTAATCTCAAATCAATTATTACAAATCTAGAATAAATTCGACATGAACTTTTTCTATTTTTGTAATTAAAGATCAAATGCTAAATGCGATTTGAGATTAAGTTCTAGGGATTTTAATCCGCTAGATAGATACACAAGAACAAGATAAGTATTTCTAGTTGATTGGCTTTAACTTTACAATCTAGAAATTAATCTTGAAGTTGCAGATGAGATGTAATATTTGTCTGCTGCTTTTTCTTTTTGTTCTTGTATATTGTGATCTGTTTGATTGATGATGAATGAACTTGTCTTCTGCTTCTTTTTAAACAACACAGCCGAAAAATGAATTGGAATGACAATCATTTAAGCTAGTGAGACTTTCGGTAGGACAATGTTTACAACTAGCAAGACAATTAAAAATGATCTAGCAAGACTTTCGGTATGACTATTGATTGTCATACCGATTGTCATAGTAGTACAAATGAAATTGTCTTACTGAATTAATAAGTGATTTTAATCTAAATAATAATTCTATCAAGACAATCAATTGAATTAGCATGACTTTCGGTATGACTATCAATTGTCATACCGATTGTCATACTAGTACAATCAGTTGTCTTTTTAGAATTAAAACAGATTTTAATCAATTAAAATTCTGTAAATCCTTAATATTAATTCTAAATTAATTAATCAATTTAATTCAATTATCAATAAATTAATCTTTGCAGATATAATTTATTTTCTTAATTAAATTATATGACTTAATTAATTAATAGAGAATTAATACTAACGCTGAGCAGCATCCATTCTTCTGACAATCTTCTGAAAGTCACTGAGACTTATGAATCAATTCCGCCACTTCAATGCTGACACTCGATGTACTGTCTGGTTCATGAGTGACTAACTTCCGTGACGTTTCTTCATGTCTTGACTTTGATATTCTGATTGAATCCTTGTAATAAATTGATACCTTGACGAGATCTCTGTCACTTGATTAAATCCACGATCTTGATTTACATCACTGAGGCATGATCAAATTCTTGAACTTCTTCCAGTGAATCTTCAAGTCTGCAGATGAACAATGTTTCTTTGATCTTTGACATATGTTACTTTGTGAGATCTCTCTGATGATTGATCCACTATTTACTTATTACATTCTTATTTGAGTTGAGTTAAATACTCGAATAAACGAGTAGGCTATGACATATGCCTTTCAATCTCCCCCTATTTGCTTGTTAGACAATAACAACAAATACCTAGAGGATAACTCAACTAACAAATAAGAAAAAGATATAAACAGTAATGTAAAGTAAATAGCAGAAAAGTTCTGGATTATATTTAACATTTTCCAGATTCCAAATGAAATTTACAAGTGAATACAAGATAGATGTTCCTCTAGCCTGAACATATAACTACATTAGTCTATCTTGATTCATAAAGCTCTAATCATATTACATTGAGTTTTGAGCTAATTGACTTCAGTTGTCTTCTCTTCTGACTTCACCTTCTTCTAAATCTTGAAGCAATTCCTTGTCAAAGACACGATCCTTTTCTGAAGTGAAGCTTGATGGTCTGACTGGTTGAACTCCAACTGACTTCAGCTTATCCTTGAGTTGATTGTACCTTTTAACATTCTTTTCACAATAAGCTTGAATCAAGTCAGCAGCTTGAGTCTTCAACATGGATGAATATCCAGCAGTTCTCAAATGATGTTCCATCCAGACCAGATGCTTAGCTGAGTAGTCTTTAAGAGATTGTACATCTAGCTGACAGATTTGAAGACAATCAGACTTAAAGAATCTCACCTGATGAGGATTGTTGACCACTTGAGGACTAGCCCTGCTGGCAAACTCTTTAAGCCTTTCTCGAAGAACTTCATTCAATTCTGAGCTTCTCTTGACTTTGTTTAAAGAACCCAAATCTCTGACAAAGAACGATTCTCAAATAGATGAAGTGACACCTTGAAAGATCCTTCACTCTGACAATATACAAAAATGCTCATCTCATTTAGGGATCTATCAAAAGCAGCTGGTGATCCTTGAGACTTCAGTCTTGATAGCATTCATGTACATGTCATTGTTAGGATTTGAGATTTCCAGCTTGTCAAGAAGATGTAAGAACTGCCTATCATGTTAGTGCTCAGCTGAGGCATATCGAGTACTCTCCTAGCTTCATCCATTTTTCACCAATCTTTAATCTGACATCTCTTCTCCTTTCTTGAGCCTTAATGTCATGAAGACGTTGCTTTTGAAGAGTTTCTGTTCTTTGTATGTCTTTCCTCCTGTCAATGATCTGAGAGACCTTCTTGAGTTCAACTTCTTTTCTTTTCATTTCTGACTGCTCTTTCTGAAATTCTTTCTCAAACATAGGATCCACTGTATCTTCCTCTTCCCAATCTTCAAAATCACTTTCCTCTTCAGCTTCAAATAACCCATCTTTATCTTCCTGAACTGGTTCAGTGGGAATGTCAAAAATATCAAAGTCATCCTGTTCTCCACTGTAGTAGACATCATCAGCCTTTCCTTTATCTCCAGCAGAGGTATCTTTTTCCTTCCCTTTGGCACTGCTCCCTTTCTTCTCCCCCTTAGTTGAGGGATCCTCTACTGACTTTCCTTTGGAACCTCTATCACCTCCAGAGCCTGATCCTCCACCAGACGGTCCTTCAAAATAAGCTCTTTGTTCTTCATTAGGGCAATGAGAATTCTTGATCATGTAATATAGGTGCTTCATCCCTTCATTGAGATGTTCCATGCCCGTCTCTATCTTTAGAAATCTTGAGGAGTCCAGTGAATGATTCATCTCAACGAGGTCTTCAAGAGAAGTCATTCTTGTGTGTAGAGAGCAGAAGTTGGATATGTCATCAGCTGATAAAGTTGGAGTGTCCTGAATCGAATTGAGCTTTGGTATTACAGTGGTCTTTAGATCTGAGATGTCATTCCTTATGATTGCAAGCTGATTGTTGACAGAGGTGGAAGAAGAAGACCGTTCAACCACTTGTGCTTTGAATGCTTGAGCTTCAGCTTGGCTTTTAGCAAGTTCTTCTTTAGGGCAGCAATCTGAGCTAACAGGTTCACAGTATCAGTGTCTGTGTGTGCTCTCACCTGCATTTCACTCGTGTTTGGTTCACTCACTTCACGTGCATGTGTTTCTCTCATTATAATTGCTCGTGAGGAGTCTTCCTTTTGCTGTTCTTCTGTACCTGCAAGTAAGATCACCCTAGCCTCTTCAAGAGAGGTCAGTGGTGGTGCAATGGGAATTCGCGAGTCCCGATCCTCAGTCAATGCTATCAAATCTTTTGGAATAGATGTCTGAATTGCTTCAGGGATAGATTGACCGAGTTGCCCTCCACTTTCTCCAGATAAATCTGCGAGTGGAGAATCCCATAAGGGAGCCAGAGGTGTTGGATCTGGGAGGGGAGAAAATGACTCTATTAAAGATGGCGGAGAGTCAGATTTTCCCTCTGAAGCATGTGACTGCTCTTCTGCCGTAACTATGGCAAGCACTGTAACCGACTCTACGTGCACTCCTCGCTGTGTGTCCTGAGTATGATCTGGGGAAGTGTATGGTTCCATTGTGAGTAATGGAATTGTGCTTGACTCAGTACAAGATGCCATGGCCCTATGGCGAATTTCAATAGATTCATCCTGTTGAGAGAATGAATCTAGTAACTGTTCATTGGCCATTTCAAAGTCCATGTCCTGTTGGGAGGACAAGGATGGGCTTTCAGATGCCTCAGAATATGTTCTTCTTTTCTTAGGAGGAGGCAGAGCTGAGGGTTCACTCATATTTAACAATGTACTACTTCCTAGTAATCTCCTGGGTAACATTTTAGACAGTGGGGGAGAGGTTTGAGATAGAATGTGACTCTGTGTTTGGCTCTATGACCTGGGATTGAAGCTGTGGTTCTACAACTTCATGGTCAGCCCTATCAACCACTGGGGGTCTGTCAACAGAAGTAGGAAGAGAGTGAGAGTGAGGAATTACTACCTGTAATGGAAGAGCCTGGGTGGCTTGAACCACTGGAGGTTGAGGTTGCTGTTCATGGCCGGGAAGATTGAAAATAGGTAAAGGAATATAAGTGGCCATGAAAGCAGATACAAGTACTGGAACTTGCATGAATTTGAAGGTTGTGTCTTGGCGAGTGTAAATCTTTTTGCTAACTGGAGGGGGTTCAGTTACTGCAGAGTTAGCAAAAAGGGCTTTGTGTTCAGGTGTGAGTAGATGATCTGCTATAAGCATGAGAAAACGAGCATAGTAACATGATACCCTACGATTTGTAGAATGATCACGTAAAGCAGAAGTTAGACGTCTCAAGAGAATGGGAAAAAGTAGTTTGCCAAAATTGATCCTTTGATTGAAAACAACCGCAAGACCAATATACTGCAGAGTGGAAGTGATGTTATGAAAATTGGATTTTGTGCAGTTGGCAAACACTTTGGAAAGTGTATCGAAGAAAATATCCCATTCAGACACCAAATTTGATTTAGAAAGTTTGGTTAAATTGATCACCCCCTGATAGTGAATAGCATTGAAAAAATTTGTGATATCATTTTCAGAGGGTAAATTACAGAAATTGTCTAGTGCAAAATTTAATGCACGATTGACGACTGTTTCATCAACTACATACTGTGTGTTTGCGACGGTGAATGAAAAAGATTTTGAATCATCGGCCACAGTAGAGGTTGTGCAAATCAGTCTAAGTAGATCGACGTTTAAAATCACATTTGATTTAATAGCAGAGCTAACAATCGAATGGTCATTTAAAAATCTAATCCAAGGCTTAAATTTTTCAACATCACATTTTTCCGGATTAAAATAACCAACCTGATTATGCGCGACAATTTGGAAATTGAGAGCCATTTAAAATAATAATAAGACACACGCTTTTCAGAATTTTAAGAATAATATTAAGAAAATTCGAATTAATTAAATTAATTTAATAATTCGAATTAAATTAATTATAATCGAAAAATTTAGACAGAAATGTATCTCGTTAGAATTCTTAACTCACAAACGCAGTTTTGACAAACCAAAAGACACAAATCAGAAATTGAAATAAAAATAAAAAGTTCAAAATCAACAAACACAAATTGAATTTGAAGGGGCAAACTGATTTTTTATTTGTTTTGTTTTTATTTAATAAAAATCCACATCATCTCTTTATATATATACTTGTATGTATATATCACAAGTGATGATTTTGTGTGCTGAGTAAAAACTCGAGCAAGGAAGAAACAAAACAGATTTGAGTTCGAAGAGAGAGAAGAGAGAAAACTGAAGAAACTGTTCGAATTTTTGAAAGAAAAGATGAACTGCTGAAAATGGTTTTAAAACACACAAACACACGCCTTTATATTACAGCTGGTATGACAATCCGGGATTGTCATACCGATTGTCATACCAGGCAAAAAGAAGGAAAAGAAATAACAGAATAAATATTAAAATTATAACTGGTATGACAATCTGATAGTCATACCGATTGTCATACCAGTATAATAATAAATGAAAATAATTATCTATATGGTTTATAACTGGCAAGACAATCCAATAGTCATACCGATTGTCTTGCCAGTATAAAACTATACTGAAGAACATAATTAACATAATTTACACTGAAATGACTTTCAGCAAGACAATTTCAATTGTCTTGCCGATTGTCATACCAGCAATAAACACAGAAACACACACATTTATAAATTTAAAAAGACTTATTTAACTTAGTAAAAATATTAGAAAATATTTACAAAATAGTAAAACTGAAATACAGACTTATAATATTTATAGAAACAAAGACAATATATCAGAATTTATTATTTTTATTCCAAAAATAGATTTCTCTTGAATTTTAGCAAATAAAATTCATAGAAAAATATTTTTAGAGGAAATAAAATATTCTGAGATATTTTAAATTAACAAGAAGGGAAAATAAAAATAGATAAGATAATATATATTACATAGAAATAAGCAAGAGATATGATAAAAATGATAAAATAAATTTGCAAATGAATTTTTCATTTATGATAAATTCATTTGTAAATTCATTCAAGAACAGATTCCAGATATTAACTAAATTAATCACTAAAACTATTCAACATGCCCAATTTACCAACTAATCTGGTAAATGTGGATTCGTCAAGTGGTTTAGTGAAAATATCTGCTATTTGTTCTTCTGTTGGAACAAAAAATAGTTCAACAGTACCATTCATGACGTGCTCTCTAATAAAATGATACCTGATGTCAATGTGCTTTGTCCTCGAGTGCTGCACATGGTTGTTGGTGATGGCTATTGCACTTGTGTTGTCACATAAAATAGGAATCTTGTTCAATACAGAGCCATAGTCTCGTAGTTGGTTCCTAATCCACAAGATCTGAGCACAGCAGCTTCCAGCAGCAATATATTCAGCCTCGGCCGTTGAGTTGGAAACTGTTTGCTATTTCTTGCTGTACCATGAGACTAGCCTGCTTCCTAGGAATTGACAACTTCCTGAGGTGCTTTTCCTATCAACAACACTTCCTGCATAATCTGAATCTGTATATCCAACAAGGTTAAAACCAGATTCTTTAGGGTACCAAATACCTAGATTTGGTGTTCCCTTAAGATATCTTAAGATTCGTTTAACAGCAACGAGATGAATATCTCTAGGATCCGCTTGGAACCTTGCACATAAGCATGTAGCATACATAATATCTGGTCTACTTGCAGTAAGATAGAGTAACGAGCCAATCATACCTCTGTAGCTTGTGACATCTACCTTAATGGAGTTTTCACATGGTCCAAGCTTGACAGCTGTAGTTGATGGAGTCCTTGCTGATGCAGAATCCTCTAGATTGTACTTTTTGAGGAGTTCTTTGAGATACTTGGATTGACAAATAAATGTTCCATCTAACCTTTGATTTACTTGTAATCCAAGAAAGAACTTCAGCTCTCCCATCATGCTCATTTCAAACTTGCTGTGCATTAACTTAGCAAATCTCTTACAGAGATTATCATTAGTAGACCCAAATATTATATCATCCACATAGACTTGGACTAATATAGTATCATTCTTATGTTTTTTAGAAAAGAGAGTTTTGTCTATGACACCTCTAATAAAGCTATTTTCAATAAGAAATTCAGAGAGAGTGTCATACCATTTTCTTGGAGACTGTTTTAGCCCATAGATAGCTTTGAAAAGAAAGAAGACAAAATCCAAATGATCTGGATCTTCAAAACCAGGAGGTTGCTCTACATATACCTCTTCATCCAGCTTTCCATTCAGAAAGGCGCTCTTGACATCCATTTGATAAACTTTAAAGTTTGAAAATGCTGCGAATGCCAGAAATATTCTGATGGCCTCAAGTCTAGCCACTGGAGCATAGGTTTCATCATAATCAATGCCTTCAGTTTGAGAATACCCTTTAGCTACCAGTCTTGCCTTGTTTCTTGTAACCACACCATCTTCATCTAGTTTATTCCTGAATACCCACCTAGTACCAACAGCTTTCTTGTGTACAGGCCTAGGTACCAGTTTCCAGACTTGTTGACTTTCAAACTGATTGAGTTCATCTTGCATATCAATCACCCAATTTGGATCAGACAGTGCTTCTTCAATTTTCTTAGGTTCCATCTCAGAAAGAAATCCTGAGAACAGACACTCATTTTGAGTAGCACGTCTAGTTCTGACTCCAACATCTGGATCACCAATAATCAACTCAAAAGGGTGAGCTTTATTCCAGACTGTCTGTCTTGGAAGATGTGATCTTGATGATTCGCCTTGAAATTCATTGTGATGTTGTGTCCTACTAGATGATCCTTCAGCATCTCCCCCTGAGTTGTTGCCATGTTGGCTTGAAGAATCTCCGTCAGTAGCAGTGGTATCTCCATTGTTGCCAAAGTTTCCATCACTATTACCTTGAGTATCATTAGGATTAACAGGTTCTTCACCAGCAACAACCTCAGGTTCTTGACCATGTTCTGATTCTGAATCTGACGTATCATCAAACTTCAGTTTCTCAGAAGGATCTTCAGTTTGGATACTAGGGAGTTTAGTGTCATCAAATGTAACATTGACACTTTCAGTTACTTTGTGTTGATCAATGATATACACTCTATATGATCTTCTTCCATATCCAACAAAAATACCCTCATATGCCTTTGCCTCGAACTTACCACGACGATCATCTCCATCCTTGAGCACGAAGCATCTGGCACCAAATACATGAAAGTATTTGATAGAAGGTTTCTGTTCATTCAAAATCTCATAAGGAGTTTTCATGAAGTCTTTGTTGATTAGAGTTCGATTCTGAGTATAACATGCAGTATTGACAGCTTCAGCCCAAAAGTACATTGGAAGACCTGATTCATTTAACATCGTTCTTGCAGCTTCAATCAATGTACGATTCTTCCTTTCTACCACTCCATTTTGCTGAGGGGTTCTAGGAGCTGAAAATTGTCTGGTAATCCCTTTGTCTGTACAGAATCCATTGAGAAGTGTATTCTTGAATTCTGTCCCATTATCTGACCTTATTGCTCTAACAGGGATGTTCGAATCTAACTCAATCATCTTGATATGATCAATCACAACTTGTGGTGTTTCATCCTTAGAGTGAAGAAATAAAACCCACGTATACTTGGAATAGTCATCAACTATCACAAGACAGTAACACTTCTTTGACATAGAAAGGATATTAACTGGACCAAATAAATCCATGTGCAATAATTGCAGAACACCAGTTATGGAAGATGTGTCAGTGCCTTTGTGACTTGCTTTCTTTGACTTTCCTTTCTGACAAGCCTCACATAGTCCTTCTGGAGAGAATTCCAGCTGAGGCAAACCTCTTACCAATTCTCTTTTGACAAGAGAATTCATTGTTTTGAAATTGAGATGGGAAAGTCTCTTGTGCCATAGCCAACTCTCATCTGACGATGCCTTTGCATAGAAACAATTGACTTCAAGATTGCTTCCAGAGTTCATGTCAGCTACGAACAGATTTCCTTTCCGGATTCCCATTAAGGAGGGTTTTTCACTTTTCTTGTGCAGAATCTGACACTTCAGCTTGTCGAATAAAACATTGTAGCCATTGTCACAGAACTGACTAATGCTAAGCAGATTGTGTTCAAGTCCTTGCACAACATATACATTTTCAATGATAACATTTCCAGCTTGCAAACAGCCATATCCCTCCGTTAAACCTTTGCTGTTATCTCCAAAGGTAACCACTGGGCCAGCTTTCTCAACCACATTTGATAGCAGGGCTCTATCTCCGGTCATATGTCTTGACGATCCGCTGTCAAGAATCCACACTACCAGTTGTACCTGTTTAATGCCCTGCAATACAAATGGATTAGACCTTCTTCGGAACCCAAGCTTGGCTGGGTCCGGCATACTTGTAAAATTGGCCTTTATCAGGCAAAACAACATTCTTAATTTCACTATTCTCAACATTCTCAATGACTAAACATTTGACCTTTAAAACAGCCTTATCAAATTTCTGTTTAGGCTTAGGCACAAATGTCTCCTTTCTAGCTTTAGGAGGACTAACAGTCTTAGACCTATCATGCTTTCTATTATTCACATGCTGACGAGGAGTAGTCTTATCATTAGAAACATGCTTACCATTAAAATAAGCAAACAACAGATTAAAAGCACAAGACATACAATCAGGAACACCACATGCTTTATGAGAAGGATTAACAATAGGCAACTTATGCATGGTAGACATGGCATTTGTGTTATCCAACTCATGTGTGTCTGAGTTAGTCTCAGTTGCTTTCACAACCTTGACTGGAACTTTTGACACACTTGACTTGGAGACAGCTTTCTCATAAGCATTATCTTCAGCACGGATTTCTTCTTGAATAATAAAAGAGGTCTCATCAAATGGTTCAGCAATTGATTCTTTATAGAGGGGTTCATCAACACCCTTAAGCACATGTGGTACTTCCCTGCCTTTAGCACATACATGAGGAGGGGAGTTTATGCCTAATTTTCCAATAGCAGCATTGTAATCATAACCTATTCCATGTGTTTGATTAACAGCTTGCTTATTGTAAAACTCTTTGGATTTCGAACAAGAATTAAAGTAAGCTTTAACCTTAGCCTCAAGACCTGTGATCTTGTCTTTGAGAATAGTTTCGAGTTGTCTATAACAGTCAACTCTATTCTCTAGAAAAGATACTTGTTCTTTTAGTTTATCTTGATTAATGTGCACAAGTCTTAATTCATTGACCTCTTTCTCAAGGTCTTTGATTTGTTGATTTAACAATTCATTATCACGACGAGCACAATCTAAGTTACCTCTTAGATGATAAACCATTTCAGCATCAGAAAGTTTTACCTCTTTTCTTGACGATGAGGTGCTTGCATTACTAGCCATGAGAGCAAGATTCCCAACTTCTTCATCTTCACTGTCAGTATCATCCCAGCTTCTTCCCTTTGCCAGGTACGCCCTTTCAGATTTACTCTTCTGATTAGAATCGTAAGAGTTCTTCCTAGCTTGTTTTGGCTTCCTGCATTCTGTGGCAAAGTGTCCCAACTCATTACAGTTGAAGCATCGAATGGTGCTTCGATCAACCATCCCTGTTTTATACCCACCACTGCTGGTGTTAGAGGATGAAGATCCACCTTTCTGGAATCTGTTGTAGTTGGACTTGTACTTGAACTTGGGATTCCTTTTGAATCTGACATTTGAGAATCTCTTGACAATCAGGGCCATTGACTCATCCTCCAATTGCTCCAGTTCTTCCAAGGAATAATAATCATCTCCTGATTGATTTGTAGTAGGAGAATCAAATTCTGCTACTATCACATTATCTTCAACCTTGGAAGACTGTACCATTCTTTCTGACTGTTGAGATTGTTGTTGATATTGTGGTTATTGTTGTTGTTCATCAGCTACTAGAGCAGTAGACGTGCTGACCACTCTTCCTTTCCCGTAAACTTCCTTCTGCTGAATCTGCTCCAACTCATAAGTCTTTAACACACCATAGAGCCTTTCCAAAGAAATCTCACTCAGATCTCTTGCTTCTCTTATGGCAGTGATTCTATGTTCGAGATGAGTTGGCAGTGTTAAAAGGAACTTTTTGTTGACCTCCCTGATGGAATAGTATTTACCATTAATGTTCAGGTTGTTGATCAATGCATTGTACCTCTCAAACACTTCAGTGATTCCTTCTCCTGGATTTGATTTGAAATATTCATATTCAGAGGTTAGGATTTCTAGTTTGTTTTCCCTAACTTCCTCTGTGCCTTCATTAATAATCTCAATAGTTTCCCAGATATGTTTGGAATCTTTACAATTCATCACATGTCTATTCATCAGGGGATTAAGGGAATCTACTAAGATTAATTGAAGGCTAGCATCCAGGGAAGCTTCTTCTATTTCAGCAGGAGAGAAGTCCTCAGGATCCTTCACATAAGTTCTCGCTTTGGTGATCACCACATCATTTTCTATTACCTTTGGTTCCATAACCATAGGAATTTTTGGACCCTTCTTCAACACTTGCAAATATTTGGGATTAGCAACCTGTAAAAACAGTAGCATCTTCTTCTTCCACATAACATAATTTTCTTTATCGAAAAGTGGAATTTTAACGGTTCCAACTTTTTGTGTAGTCATTATGAAATTTTTTTTTTTTGAGTGAATAAAAAATTCAAGAAGTGAAAGAAACACAAAAGTCTAGGATCTAGATTTGTACGTTAATCAGAAGGCTCTGATACCAATTGTTAGGTCCCAATTTGTTTGTAGAAGGGGGGGTTGAATGCAAACAATACCGTTTAGTCGAATAAAATGCGGAATAAAATTGTGAAACAAAATTCAAGTTAAATAAAACTTTTATTAAACTTGAAAGGTGTTACAACTACGGTATCGGTTACAAGGGATTAATCTCAAATCAATTATTACAAATCTAGAATAAATTCGACATGAACTTTTTCTATTTTTGTAATTAAAAGATCAAATGCAAAATGCGATTTGAGATTAAGTTCTAGGGATTTTAATCCGCTAGATAGATACACAAGAACAAGATAAGTATTTCTAGTTGATTGGCTTTAACTTTACAATCTAGAAATTAATCTTGAAGTTGCAGATGAGATGTAATATTTGTCTGCTGCTTTTTCTTTTTGTTCTTGTATATTGTGATCTGTTTGATTGATGATGAATGAACTTGTCTTCTGCTTCTTTTTAAACAACACAGCTGAAAAATGAATTGGAATGACAATCATTTAAGCTAGTGAGACTTTCGGTAGGACAATGTTTACAACTAGCAAGACAATTAAAAATGATCTAGCAAGACTTTCGGTATGACTATTGATTGTCATACCGATTGTCATAGTAGTACAAATGAAATTGTCTTACTGAATTAATAAGTGATTTTAATCTAAATAATAATTCTATCAAGACAATCAACTGAATTAGCATGACTTTCGGTATGACTATCAATTGTCATACCGATTGTCATACTAGTACAATCAGTTGTCTTTTTAGAATTAAAACAGATTTTAATCAATTAAAATTCTGTAAATCCTTAATATTAATTCTAAATTAATTAATCAATTTAATTCAATTAATCAATAAATTAATCTTTGCAGATATAATTTATTTTCTTAATTAAATTATATGACTTAATTAATTAATAGAGAATTAATACTAACGCTGAGCAGCATCCATTCTTCTGACAATCTTCTGAAAGTCACTGAGAGTTATGAATCAATTCCGCCACTTCAATGCTGACACTCGATGTACTGTCTGGTTCATGAGTGACTAACTTCCGTGACGTTTCTTCATGTCTTGACTTTGATATTCTGATTGAATCCTTGTAATAAATTGATACCTTGACGAGATCTCTGTCACTTGATTAAATCCACGATCTTGATTTACATCACTGAGGCATGATCAAATTCTTGAACTTCTTCCAGTGAATCTTCAAGTCTGCAGATGAACAATGTTTCTTTGATCTTTGACATATGTTACTTTGTGAGATCTCTCTGATGATTGATCCACTATTTACTTATTACATTCTTATTTGAGTTGAGTTAAATACTCGAATAAACGAGTAGGCTATGACATATGCCTTTCACCTTCAACAAAGAAGCCTGTGTTGTGATTAACAATCAAAACAACAAAGTGGTTCTCGCTGGTGTGAGAAGAGGAAATGTGTATCTAGCTGACTTCAACTCAACTAAAGCAGAATCTGTAACTTGTCTTCTCAGTAAAGCAAGTCAAGATGAAAGTTGGCTATGGCACAAGAAGCTATCCCATTTAAACTTCAAGACCATGAATGAGCTGGTAAAGAAAGAGCTAGTTAGAGGCATTCCTCTAGTGGAGTTTACAAAGGATGGACTGTGTGATGCCTGCCAAAAAGGGAAGCAGATCAAAGCATCATTCAGGAAGAAACTTGATTCAGCAATTGAAGAGCCTCTGCAACTCCTTCACATGGATTTGTTTGGACCAGTCAATGTATTGTCAATTTTAAAGAAAAGATTTTGCCTAGTACTTGTAGTTGATTTCTCAAAGTTCTCTTGGACATATTTCCTAAATTCTAAAGATGAGGCTAGTGAAATCATCATCAATCACATAAGGCAAGTTAACAATCATCCTGATTTCAAAGTTAGAAGAATCAGGAGTGACAATGGAACTGAGTTCAAGAACTATGTCATGAGAGCATTTTGTGAGGAAAATGGGATCTTGCATGAGTTTTCAGCAGCAAGGACTCCATAACAGAATGGAGTAGTGGAAAGAAAGAATAGATCTCTTATTGAAGCTGCAAGGACAATGCTTGAAGAATCAAAATTACCAACATATTTCTGGGCTGAAGCTGTAAACACCGCATGCTACACTCAGAACATCTCTCTGATTAATCAAGCAAGATGCATGACACCTTATCAATTGTTCAAGAACAAGAAGTCAACTCTAAACTTTCTTCATGTCATTGGCTGTAAATGCTATATTCTGAGAAATCAAACTGATCAAAATGAAAAGTTTAATGCTAAAGCAGATGAAGGAATTTTTGTTGGATATGCTGTTGGTAAAGCATATAGAGTCTACAATCTAAGAACCAACATTGTTGTTGAATCTATACATGTTGTGTTTGATGATAAAAAGATTGAAGGACTAAAAGATGGAGATTACCGTGAGAGCCTCAAATTCTATAATGTTGAGATGGTCAGTGATGAAAGTGATGATGAGCGTGATCAAGAAACAGTGTCTAAGGATAATGCAGACAAATCTACCACCAATGAAGCACATAACTCAACATCCGTCGAGTTACATAATGCTTCATCCGTCGGAAGGCAATCTGTGTTATCCGTCGGAAGACAACCTGCCTCATCCGTCGGTACTCAAAATTCACCATCCGTCGGGTTATCTAAAGGAGCAGGAAATCAAGGAAGGTCACCTATAGAAAGTACCCCTTTCACAAATCAAAGATCCACAAACTCAGGGGGAGCTTCTAGCAATCAAAACTCAATCACACATCAAGACAACATTGAGGTCTCTTCATCTAGAGCTAATCTACCTCAACCAAGGAAATGGACAAAAGATCACCCCTTTGAACTGATTATTGGTAATGTTTCTTCTAGAGTTCAAACCAGGAGAGCAACTCAAGAAGAATGTCTATACAGCAGCTTTCTGTCAAAGGAAGAACCAAAAAAGGTAGAAGAAGCCTTGTTAGATCCTGATTGGATTTTAGCTATGCAGGAGGAGCTAAACCAATTTGAAAGGAATAAAGTTTGGAAGCTGGTACCCAAGCCTAAAGAAAAGAATCCAATAGACACCAAATGGGTATTCAGAAACAAGATGGATGAAAATGGCATAGTATTAAGGAACAAAGCCAGATTGGTTGCTAAAGGCTATTTCCAATAAGAAGGAATAGATTTTGATGAAACATTTGCTCCTGTTGCAAGACTTAAAGCCATCAGAATCTTCTTAGCCTATGCAGCCCATGCCAATTTCAAGGTCTATCAAATGGATGTCAAAAGTGCCTTTCTGAATGGAGATTTGGAGGAAGAAGTGTATGTTAGTCAACCTCCTGGCTTTGAAGATCCAAATTTTCCAGAGTATGTCTATTATCTACTGAAAGCACTTTATGAACTGAAGCAAGCACCTAGAGCCTGGTATGACACTTTATCAAAGTTCCTTTTGGAAAATCACTTTACAAGAGGTACTGTAGATAAAACTTTATTTTTTAGAAATGTTAATGGCTCTAGCATACTTGTTCAAATTTATGTAGATGATATAATCTTTGGCTCTACAGATGAGAAACTTTGTAAAAAGTTTGCCAAACTGATGCAAAGTAAGTATGAAATGAGTATGATGGGAGAACTAACTTACTTTCTTGGTTTACAAGTTAAGCAAGTTAGTGATAAAATATTCATTAGTCAAACTAAATATATTTTTGATCTTTTAAAGAAGTTTGATCTAATGGATTGCACATCTGCAAAAACTCCCATGGCCACTGCAACTAAGCTTGAACTAAACACTACTGAAAGGTCTATGGATATTTCAAGCTATAGAGGCATGGTTGTCTCACTTCTGTACTTAACAGCCAGTAGGCCAGATATAATGTTTGCTATATGTTTATGTGCTAGATTTCAGGCTGATCCTAGAGAGTCTCACTTAATAGCTATTAAGAGAATTTTCAGATATCTCAAGGGAACACCAAAACTTGGCATTTGGTATCCTAGAGATTCTGGTTTTGATCTAACTGGTTATCAGATACAGACTATGCAGGTTGCAGAATTGACAGAAAAAGCACAACAGGAACTTGTCAATTTTTAGGAAACAAGCTTGTGTCCTGGTTCAGTAAAAAGCAAAATTCAGTTTCTACTTCTACAGCTGAAGCTGAATATATTGCTGCTGGGAGTTGCTGTGCACAGATTTTATGGATGAAAAATCAATTGCTAGACTATGGTCTGCAAGTTGAGAGGATTCCTATTTTCTGTGATAACACAAGTGCAATTGCCATCACTGAAAATCCAACATTCGAGGACAAAGCACATAGACATCAAGTATCATTTCATAAGGGAACATGTAATGAATGGTACTGTAGAGTTACATTTTGTTCCAAGTGAGAAGCAACTTGCAGACATATTTACAAAGCCACTGGATGAATCCACCTTTTCTAGGTTGGTAAGTGAGTTAGGTATGCTTAATTACTCTTGAATCTATCTGAGTTATTTTGCAAGTTGAAAAGTAGCCAGAAATTTAACTGATTTTTAGCCATGAATGAAATTTTGACGAAGTCAAAATTTACATCTCGACGGATGACCATTATCCATCGAGTTAAGTCATCCGTCGATATACAATGTGCAAATAAAAATCAATTATTTTTTTGGAATCTTTTAAAACTCGACGGATAACAGTTTATCCTCATCCATCGAAGTGTCTAAATCTTAACCGTTAATTCCCTGAACATTATCCATCGAGTATACTTACAGTTTGTAAGCATTACACGACGGATAATGAGTGGAATTTTTACAGTTTATTTTTAAAACGGCTAATTTAGGCAATTTCTATTGGGTAATTTACTTCTCTTTATTATTTGTATCCGTTATTTTTTAGCAAAGTATAAAAGCTTATTTCATTCTAATCATTTTCTTTTATCATTCTCAAATTCAACTGTGTTTATTCCATTCTCTCTCAAGCAAAAATCCTCTTTCTCTTCAAGCTTTCCTTCTCTAACAATGGCACCTGTAGTAAAGATTATGTCTCAGACTGGGTTCATTTATGAGAAGAACAACTTCACTGCTTTGGTCAACAAGGTCATTCAGCAATCAGAAGACTATCACAAGATGATGGACTTCGTGAAGAACTGCAAGTTAAGTTTTTCCATGCTTGAATCACCCACAATCTTTTGTGAAGTTGTAGAAGAGATGTGGACCTCTGCAATTTACAACTCTACTGACAAAACCATCACTCTGACCATCAAAGGTAATGAATTCTGTATAAATAGTGATGTGATAAAAGCATGTTTCAAGATTCTTGATGATAATGTAACTTCAACACACACTGACACTGATTTGATCAATATGCTTAATTCCATGCATTATGCACTTCCTACTAATAAGCTAAGTGATATTAGGAGATTAGGTCTTAGGAAGGAATGGAGTTTTATGTGTGATGTTGTAACTAAAGTTTTCTCTGGAAAAATCAGTAATTTTGATTCTGTGAACATTTCCATGCTTAACATACTATACATGCTAGTTACAGACAAATTTTACAATTTCAGTGACCTTGTCATATATGAGTTAGGTTTTAAACTAGGTGAGTTAGCCAAAAGGGGAAAGAACATATATTATGCTAGATTTTTTATGCTATTGGCTAACCATCTTTGTCAAGAAATTGCACTTGAGAACCCAAACAACAAATTAGCTTGTTGGGTTCAAGAGAGAAGAATCATTGCAGATTTGAACAGAGCCAACCACCATAGGGATGTGCCAATGTTCTATTTCCCTGTAATGCTAACACCTCAGGTAAGTGAGGTAAGTTCATCCATACCCTCAACTTTTCCAATCTCCTATATTTCTTTGACTTCAGGCATAGCTATGACAACTGTAACAATGACCAAACAGTTGCCTACCAAAGCTGCCAAAACAACTGCAATTTCCAAATCCAAATCAAAGAAAACCCCCTCTAGAATATCTCAAAAGGTACCAGTTGAAAAATCTACCAAAGCCAAAGAGGGGAGTGTGAAGGAGGGTCAGATAGGTGAGGGAAGGGGTGAACATCAAAGAAACCCCAAGGATAAGGTTGAAGAGTTGAGTGAATCCCAGCCTAGCCACACTGCAGTTTCCCAACAAACTGCAGTGCTTAAAAAGGACAAAAGCTCACTTCTAACTGCATCCTCCCAAAAGGATGTGGCTATCGAACAAAGCTCTCATCCAAGAGCACATGCCAAAAGGGTTAGGGACACAAGCTCACCCCAAACTTACACTAGAAAGAAGAAATCCAAAACAACTGGGGATGCACAGGGCACACACAAAGTGCAAACTGGTGCTAAAGACACAGTCCCTGCACCTTCTCAAATTCAGATTGATGTGGCTCCAATAAATGTGGAGTCACAGCCAAAATCTCTTATAATAGAAGCCACTGAAATACCATACTCACCAACTAACTCACTGAAAGTGGATATAATAAACACTTCAATTCCTGATTCCCCTTCTTTAACTCTGTTGGGGAAGCCAAAATCTAGTGCAAGTGAGCATCATCTTTTAGATGATTTGTTGGCTCACTTGCCAATTCTTTCAGATACTATTGTGACATCTGTGCCTCAAATAACTTCAATCAACACAGAGTCAACAATAGTTTCTCTTCCCACCTCATTCATTTCTACTCTCTCGATGGATATTGCTCATCCGTCGAGTAGTGACTGTATCCCAACGGATAAGCTTAACAGCAGTTATCCGTCGGATAGCTTTACCACTCACCCGATGGATATCACTTATCCGTCGAGTGTCTCTGCACAACTTCAAACTTCAGTTATTTCTAGTGCAGAAGATTTAGTGGTAATACAATCACTCTTAGGACTGAGAGAGGAGAGTGCTTTGAGTGAGAGGCTGGGTTGCTCCCAGGCAAAAGGAGAGGAAAAGAGTGAATCTCAGCAATCCATTTCTTCAGGATTGGCAAAAGTGAGTGAGAGGAGTCCCACCTTAGTAGGTGAAGGTGAGGGTGTGAGGGTGGGGAGCCAGGGTGAGACCCTGATGCAACAAAAGAGAGAATATGAGAGAAAGGCAGGTACAGGAGAAATAAGGGTGGATCCAGCCATTGCTAGTGAGTCAATGATTGTGGATGATGCTGAAAAGGGAAGACAATTTCAGCAACATTACAAAGTTGAAATTGATAACATTTCCTTGGATGCTGACACTTTTACTCATCCTGTGTCAGCCTATCAATTGTTGGCTGCTCAGGGCAATATGGAGGCAGAGCAGACTTTGAATTTGGTGCACACCACAGAATCTCTTAAAAGAGATAAAGCTGTTGTTAACATGATGCCTTCTCAAGTTGGAGAGCCATCTGAAGAATTTGGAGTAAATTCTAATGATGATGACTCTGGTTCTTTGGATGGAAACATGAACTTAGGGGGAGCTGAAGGCCCAAGTTCTGCTTTAAGTTTACCTGAATGGGCATGGGCAAAGGAATCTACACCAGGACAATTTGAGGTGTCTTTGGTCAAACAAGTAATAGCTATTCAACAGGCCCTTCAGGAAACTTCAGATGCTGGTACCAAGGCTATTCTTCAAGCTCACCTAGATTCTCTACATCTAATGAAGATCCGGCACTTAAGACATAATCTCAGTGTGGATGAATTGAAAAGAGATATAGCTGACTTGAAGACCTATAACTCTGAGAAGCTGGATTCAGTAATGCCATATGGTACCATGCAAGATCTACTACTAAGATTGAGGAGAGAATCAGACTCTGAAAAGAAGCTATCCAAGCTGGAAAACAGAGTTCAAGTTATTGAAGATTCAGTGGCTATTCTTCTTCAAAATCAACAGACTCAGACAAATCTTCTCATGCAACTGGCTAAAACACAAGGCCTAACTCCTTAACTTGATGATAACAAAAAGGGGGAGAGAGAATCAAGTAAGGGGGAGAAAGGACCAACAGAGGGGGAGAAACTTCAAGTACAAATCAGCAAAGTAATTGTACCTTCAATTACTATCTCCAAGCCACCAGTTGCAGATGGTATAGATCTAATTAAAGCAACAGCAACAACAAATTTGAAAGTTGCTGAAAAAGGAAAGTTGAGTTTGATCAACTGGGATAAGATTGATGAGGAGATACAGAAAAAATTTGAACTAGTCAAGGAGCCAGTTAAGTCAGCCATCCATCACTCTCATGTCAAGCCAATCAGTGTGGATGAGATGAGCATGAACTATCTGGAGAAAGGACAATCTTCCTGCATCAAATCACAAAAGGATGAAATAATTCTCAAACCAAGGGCAAATTATCCAAAGTCATCTTTGAAGAATCCCTTGGACACTGTGTATGAGACACCCAAGCCTGATGAAAAGAAGCTTCTGTCAAGATCCATTGTCTTCTATAAAGATCCAGCCGATTCAGCCTCAAAAAGGAGAATTGCTAAAGTATTCAGAAATGGAAAGGAAATTTGTGTGGTAGTCGGACATCCACAATTTGCTCAAGCAAAGAAAGAAGAGAGAGCAAGATTAAAGAAGGAAAAGAGGCAAGCTGCTCTAGATGCTAAGAAACCTAAACAAAAGAAAGAGCAGATTGTCATCTTGGCCAAGCTACAGGCTGTAAACTCTTCTCAACAAATTCCCTCTCAACCATCTGAAGCTGCTGAATCAAAGAAGAAGATTGAAGGACAGAAGAAATCCCCAAGAAAGAAGGAATTGGCTAGAAGAACAAAAAGGAAACTGGATGTTGTTGACAAGGAATTGGAAGATCAATTTCCTAAGGAATCCACACCAGCTAAAACTCAAGCATCAAAGCCCTCTGTGGTATTTGAAGACATAAGGGTGGTGGACCCCTACAAGAACATACATGGAGAACTTATTGTGCCAAAGGATGAGCCAATAGAGTGGGATAAATTAACAATTCCTGACTTCAACTTGCCAATCCTTACCAAGCCAAAAAGGACAAATTAAGGGCAGTCAAGAAAGTGAAGTTGTCACCTCTCAAATCCAAGTTAGTAGTTAAAGCTCAACCCAAGGTCAACAGGGGAGACTACTTGTACTTGTGTGACATCAAAGAATTCTCAGATCTAAACCTTTATCTGGAGGAACTGGATGAAGTAAGGGAAATTGATGCATACAGAAACCTACCTGAAAGGTTGGTGTTCAAGTACAAAGGAGGAAGGGAGATTCAGTGGCCTCTTCACAGGATACTTCAAGAAAGCCAAGCTGTGTTGATCAAAGTCTATTCATCCTTCAAGAAAAACTTTGGGTTCAATGTAACTGCTAGAAGACTAGTATTGAAGAAGATTGAAGAGCTGAGGAGTGTTAGAGCTAAAGATGCACTCCCAAAGACTCTAATCATCCCATACACAGGGAGAAGAGTGCATCTAAGGCCCTACTGGCTGATGGAATTCATGGATGATAAGGGTGTGAGAAGATTCTTCAGACTAGAAGACCAATTGAGTATCTCTAGCAATGAGACTCTCTTGGAGATGCAAGAAATGCTAGATCTCTCAGAATCTGATGAACTAGAATTCCACAGGCAGCTCCAGAATCAAATTGAAGAAAATAATAGAAAGCTTGGAAGAAGATCCAGACCTTCAAGAAACTAGAAAAACCTACTCAGGCTAGAGTAGCATCTTGAACTGACTGTAAGCCACACCTTGTACATTTTGTTTAATTGAAGCACTTTCAGTTTTATCTACTTATCTTTAAAGATATATATTTAGGATGTTTTGTTATCATCAAGTATCTCTTAATTTATGTCTACAATTCCAGTAGACATAAATTACGGGAGATTGTTGTGAATATGTTGTGTACTTGATGATCACTTAAACAAAACATCTAAGTAGATTTTACTTAGTGAAATAATGTAGCACTCGACGGATAAGAATTATAGTCCCGACGGATAACTCATTATAGTCCCGATGGATGATTAACTTATTATCCATCGAGTGAGTAGCTTATGTAATAATAAGTTTGTAGCACAGTGATGTATGCACCTTTGTATAGAATCTGTAGTAGCATATAAGTTATGTTGACTTTAACTAGATATGCAGAATAGGTTGATTAATTGTACATAAGTAATGTCTTGTAATTCTGTATAAGTGAAATGAAGTCAAGTGCCAAAATAGCTACCGACGGATGATCAAATGACTATCAACGGATGTTTAACATAGCAGTCGACGGATGATCAATTAAGTCATCGACGGATGATCTGAAAGTCGACGGATGATCATATCAAGAATTCAAACATCAGTTGAACAGTGAAAGCTGACACACAGCCGTCGAGTTGGATACAAACACATTGTGGAAGCCCATTAACTGGGTAATAGAGGACAAAAAGCAGCAAAGATTAAGACTATTAGATTTTATATTTGTTCAGTCTTTTTGACTTTGTAATCTTTGTATTATATAAACCAAGAGAGTAGCAAATAGAAAAATAACTGAGATAGTTGAGAAACACAAAAACAGAGAAATCTTTGTAAGCTTAATCTTTAGCATTTCCTGTATTCTCAGAAGTTCTATTTTGTAAGCAGCTGTGAGCATTTCTGCACACAGAGTCCTCTCGATATATTATATCTATCTCTGGTGGAATTGTTTAAATCCACCAGAAAGTTTTTAAAGACTCTTGTTTTTAATTACTTGTGTTTTGATTCATTTGAGTTTATATTCCGGATTGTGCTAATCAAAACAAATATATCAATAATCGAGTTGAACATTATTATTTCAAGAAAAAGGTTCAAGAATTCCATTCAATCCCCCTTCTGTAATTCTTGCTACATTGTCAAGGGACTAACAAGAAGTCAAGAAAAGGACTTATCGAGAACTCTATCGAGAAGTCTCAAAATGACTTGTCGAGAAGTCAATTAGACTTATCGAGAAATCAGTTCTCTATATACTTTTGTTGCTTTTGATTCTGTCTATGCTAATTGTAATAACCCCAAAATTTTCAACTTTTTGTAACCCTTGTGAATAGTGTTTTAGCTGAATGAAGAAACTTTTCATGTCACACTATGTAGGGGTTCTGTTATGGATATTCTGGGATATTATTAGTACTCTATGAAGTATATAAGTGTATGTAAAGATCGTCAGAATCCAATTCCGAACACTTTGGTTTTTCCCGGAAATCCACAAGATACGGAGAGAATTGAGTATAAGGTAACAGGATAAAAAGGATTTAAATTAAAGGATTATAATAGAGGATCATAAAAAGGAATATAATGTATTGAGAAAGGTTAAGGGAACCTAAGTAATAAGATCCCGGGTATGATCCTTCAAACGATAAACGAGAACGAAAGTTAAGCAAACCGTATAACAGATCAGCGGTCATTAGGCAAACGATTAGGAAGTTAATCAAAGGGATTAGGGGGAATGATGTCATCCAACCAATAGAAAGAGGACAAGGAAGGGAGGATGACATCATGAGGATGACATAAGCATGACATGGGAAGGAAGGAGGTGTGGTAGCTTTGTAACCACACAATTTCAAGGGCAAGAAAGTAATTGACTAAATCAAATACAAAACAAGTCAACCAAGTCAAGTAAAAATCATTCTCATCAAAAATCAAAAGCAACCAAGGCATGAGTTCTTCATTTGCTCTCGGCTTTTAGCATTTTTAAAGGCATAGAATTTCAAAACTCAAGATCCAAGCCTCCTAAATTGGTAAGATAATTCCCTAATCATCTTCATGCTTAGTTAGGACTATATCATGAGTTTAAGCCATTAATTCTTTCTCAATCTTCTTCATTTAATCAAAGAAGAAGACAATGAATAGTGTTTTCAAGTTTTTAACTTGAACTTTTTCTTGTTTTCTTGAAGATCCAAGCATTCTTAAGACTTCTCAAAGCTTCTTAAGGCTTCCTAGCTCCACCCACCACTTCAAGGAAGGTATACCATCTCCAAACCCTAGATTCCTATATATTATAAGATGATTTTGATTAGTGGGTTGATATTGTAGTTTGTTGTTATGATTTAGAGTTTGGGATTTGGAATGGTAGTGAAATGGAATGGTAATTGTTGTGGTTTTGATTTAAAGGAACTTAAGTATGATTAAAGTTAAGTTTAAGAATAAGTATGAATGATTAAATTGAATTGGTTGGGGTTGTTATGATGTGATAAGGATGGATGTTTGTTGTGTGTTGGATTTGAGGTTGGTTTGTGGTTGGTTTTGTATGGTTTAAAATTGGGAAATCGCGTAAACATAGCCGTCGTAACGTCCGATTTTCTTTGGACTGTTTTTGTGCATAGAATTAGGACCCGAGAACCCCCTGCTAGATTATGACCACTGCCATTTTTAGATAGCTCATGTTACGAGCTTCGTTTTGATATGTAGTTCGTTCGATTCCGATGCACGGTTTAGGAGAAACGACCGTTTCAGGTAACGGCGTTTCGCGAACGAAACTTTTTCCCTCGCCTTACTTTGAAACATAGGTTAAAGACCAAAAAGGGTTAATTAATGTATGAAACATTTATGGTAAGTGTGTTAGGCAGTTGGTAAGACACTCGCGAAGGAATCGCTTTAAAACTCGTAAAGGTTAAATTATTAAAAATGGTGGAGCCGAGGGTACCCGAGTGACTTAAGCGAATCGGTGAGCGCAAAACAAGCATTAGAGTCTAAGTTAGTTAAAGTATAGATTTACAAGTGATTTTGGTTTAATTCCAACTTACTTGTTGTTTATAGGTTACCAGACTCGTCCCGAGCCTTTCTCACCCCCAAGTCGCTCAGGCAAGTATTCTATCCGTTATACTGTTGTTGTGATGTATACATTTGTATATGCATGATCTTGCGATAAATGCATATTGGTTATTTAGCAAATTCTTGCGATATATTGTAGCATGTGATATGGTATATATGCGTGCCTATTTCATATTCTTGAAATATATATCTGTTGGTTCAGTTGATAATACCTATGCTAGAGGATAGCGGTAACTTGCATATACCCTTAGTATAGGGACCCAAAGGTGAAAATATTTTCTAAAACCGGGAGTCGAGGATCCCGAGTAGATTTTGTATATATGGATATAAATATATATATATATATACTTATATATATATATATATGGTCATAGTTTTCAAAACTATTAATCGAATAAGGTTTATTCGATAACTTTAACTTTATTTTATTATTGAATATTATTTCGAATATTATTCGAAGGCGTATGACTCCTTTATATTAAATGAATATTATTTTGAATATTCATTCGAGGGCTTATGACTGTTTTATATTATTTATTGAATATTATTTTGAATATTCATTTGAGGGCTTATGACTCTTTTATATTATTTATTGAATATTATTTGAATATTCATTCGCGGGCTTATGACTCAGTTTATATTATTTAATGAATATTATTTGAATATTCATTTGAGGATCTATGACTCCGATTATTTGCTGAGATATATTCTTTATTTTATTAAAGAATAAGGTGTCGATAATCAAACTCACTTTTGATTATTCAAATAAAGATAGTACTTTCGTATATGTATATCTTTGGATATTTAATATTCATTTCAAGTATAAGTTTCAAAACTTCTACTTCAATTATTTTTTTTATAAAGATTATTCTTTATGGAAATATTATTTAAATAATAATATTCAGATATTTTCTAATATATTGGGACTGATTTATTTTGTTAAATCAGCATCACTCCAAACATTCTTAAAAATGTTTTGCGAGTCTTCAAAATGATTTTTTAAAAGTTAGAGCGGATCCCAAAACTCATTTTTATATTTAAGATCCTCCTTTCGAAGGGGATTTAAATACTCGCTCAAAACCTGAGGGATCCGGCTCTGTGGTGTGTTTTATATTCGCAACAAGGTTGCTGTTTTGTTAAATGAATTGATTACTTACCCAATATTCGGGAAGTAAAATTCTTGGAACAAGTTAATCCATTAACAGGCATCGCCTGGGAAATATCGGTGAGTTTTCCTTTCCAACTAGATACGACTTCTTGGTGAAGCCGTATCAACAAGTTTCTACTTGGGGAAAGGGGGAACGAGCTTTACGTTTCAGAGTCATGGATTTCATCTGAACTAGGAGTGGCATAAGTGGCCGAGTAGCGCCGGCCCAGCCTTATTATATTGGCCCAAATGGCCTGGAAGTTCCGCTAAGGCGGTCCATTCCTTAGGAGTTCAGTGTTCGGTTGACAAGTAAATCCGACAGGTTCTCCTCTACATGTAGAAAATGGTGGGGTTGCACTACTACGACTGATCATCGTAAGTGGTCTTCCTGGCGCGGCAAACTCCCGTAATGAGTTCATCATCCAATTGGATATTTCTGCAACACTACCCAGAGCATTTCGGTAGAAAGGCTACGGTTGGGCGATTGTTGAGTGTTGGCAGGGTCAAGTTTTCAAAATGATGTTTGCATCAAATGAAGTATCTCGTAACTTCATTTTATTTTGATGATATTTTAAAAGATTTAATCTATTCAAATCTTGTCTTGTAGTCTCATCTATGTGATGAACTGTTGAAAGCTCATTATACTTTGAACAGTGGTAGTTCAAGTAGCTTTATAAATGATATAAGTATAGTGAAGTATTTGGTAACTTCATCCCTTGTTTTTACTTATATCTAGTAAGTAATTATCTTACTCATGATAAAAGATTCTAGTAAGTATCCATTTAGATACTTATATTATTGTTATCACTACATATTATCTTGCGAGCTGTAAGGCTCACTCTTGCTTTATTTCTTCATCACACAACAACAGTTAGGAAAGATGGCCAGACTCCAGCAGACCCAGCGCAAGCGCGTGGGAAGCATCCCGCGTCTTCCCGATGATGTTGTGGCTGCTATAGCTGCAGAGGTAGATCTATTGGTAGATCAGGCATTCTATTTTTGAGAATCAAATTATGTATAATTATAACTTGTGGCAGATAATGGCAATTAACTGTAAATTTATCAAGTAATCATTTTGGGTTGTAATAACTTTTAAATTGTGGATTCAAAGACTTGTACTTATTTAAATTTCATCTCTGAGACTATAACGGGTTGTGGTGTGTGTTAGTGTGGGGTCACAGCATAAGGTTATTATTATTAATTAAGTGAAGTGATATTGTGGAAAGAAAGACCGTGACGACCCGGATCCCCGACCCCGGATCTGGGGGTGTTACAGAAGTGGTATCAGAGCTAAGCGTTATAAACCTCAGAGATGATGCGACGATATAATAATAAACTCACAAAGATAATAAGAACTCTTGCCAAGTTCATGGTCGGACTACTTAAAGTAGTGCTGACAGTTAAAACCCTTACGGGAACCCTTATAAGTATCATGATAGTAACTTAGCTCGTTTAATGTGTAGGCGCCTGAGATAGAGGACCCTGAGATGTTCGAGCGTGAGCATGATGAGGCATTGCTAGATGTTGAGGATCAGGAGGAGCCTGAGATGGAGGAGGATGAGGAGGACCCCTCAGAGGAGCCTGAGACGGAGGTCATTGCTGTTTCAGATGAGGAGGACCCCTCAGAGGAGTCAGAGACAGAGGTTATTGCTATTCCAGATGAGGAGGACCCGGATGAGGTCCCAGTAGCTGAGGAGCGTGTTGGACCTATGGTAGTGTATGCTGGTATCCCTTTACCCACACTTCCGGTGGTCAGAGCCCCTACCCCTCCACCACTATCTTGGATTCCTGATGATGACAGCTCAGAGACCCATACTTCCGAGCCTAGGCAGACCGAGGAGGCACCCTCAGCGGCTCCGGATTCACCACCTCTTGACCCTGCCCACAGGCAGTCTTCGTTAGCTCATGGATATGTTCAGGATGTATTGAGGACCCGAGTGGCTGTTGCCGAGGGCCGACTAGATGAGGCCAGGAGGGAGTTGGATGCAGAGAGGGCGGGTAGGCGTACCCGAGCTTATGAGACTAGGGCTTCTATACCCCGATCCTTGAGGAGGGAGCTTACGGGGATAGAGCTCACAGCCCGAGCGAGGCTCAGATCGCTCCAGGGGGACATGCATGGTAGGATCTCCAGGCGCAGGCCGACTATATCTTCCGTCGTGCGATGGAAAGGGTTTGGGAGCTGACCCGCTCCGGTGTGTGATTCAGGATTGACGATGGAATAGTCTAGTTGTCTAGTTAGCCGAGGCCTTAGTAAGAGCCAATTTTCCGGGATAGTTGACTTGTATATAGCATCCCTTTTTCTGACTAGACAGATAGACTCTTGTGTATCACTTTTGGGATAGATGACTGTAGCACTGTTGTACTTTTGACCAGATCAAACTATGTATTCTCGCATTATGTATATATTTGTTTCCTTTCGGTTCAGTTCCATAGTGACGGGATCACTGTTTTTATCATTATTATTACTGCACTTCGTATTAGAACTTTCTTAAAATAATAGAATTGCGATATACGTTCTCCCCATTATAAGAGCTGTGCAAGGCACAATGTGGTATATGATTGTGACCTAACGTTGAATTTTCCCAATGATTGTTTTTATTATTATCAGAATCATGCCGCCAAGAAAGATTGGAACTAGGGCGAACCCTGGATCTGAGGACCAGGGAAGCCATAATCAGGACAATAGAAACCAAGAACACAGTGAAGAGGAAGATGAGGATTATATGGAACAGGATGACTCCCTGTATGAAGAGGAAGAGGAAACATATGATGTTGAGGGATTTGAGATAGAGGCTGAAGAAGGAGAAACCGAGGTTGAGCAACCAGTACCAAACCCAGGCATGGATCCCATGAGCCAGTTCATGCAACTCCTAAGGCAGAATTTGGAACGTCAACCCAACCCACCCCCTCAAGGAAGTAACAATGCTGTGGCAAACTCTTTCAGGGCTTTTAAGTCCCTTAAGCCCCCTGAGTTCCACGGATCAGCCGACCCAGTTGAGGCAAGGGCATGGTTAAAGGAGATGGAGAAATCTTTTGAGATTTTGAGTATCGATGAGGCACAAAAAACTGTATTTGCTACCTACCTTCTGAAAGGAGAAGCTAACTACTGGTGGGAGGCCAAGAAAAACATGGAGACAGATGCTATTATAACCTGGGAGAGATTTAGTCAGTTGTTTCTGGGAAAGTATTTCCCGAGGTTTATGGAAAACCAGATGGAGCTCAAGTTCTTGGAGCTAAAGCAGAATAACTTGTCTGTAGCAGAGTACGAAGCGAAATTTACTGAGTTATCAAGGTTTGTGCCGGAGTTTGTGAGCACCGAGGAAAAGAAAGCTAGGAGGTTTCAGCAGGGACTGAAACCATGGATTCAGAATAGGGTGGCAATCCTTGAGCTTACGGACTATGCCACTCTGGTGCAAAAGGCAACGATTGTAGAAGTCGGAAGTGAACAGATGCAGAAGGAAAGAGAGAAGAAAGGAATAAAGAGGAAAAGTATGAGCATGGGTGGAGGTTCCGCAGGAAGGAGCTTCCCAACTAGATTTAATCGAGGAGCAGTGTCCCTGCCAGGAAGGAACACTGGGTTTAAGCGACCAATGAGTGTGAGTGTGAGCCAGGGCGGCCAGAAGTCAAGAATGTCCTATTCCAACCAGTCTCGACCCCCATTGCCAGCCTGTAACATATGTGGAAGGAATCACACTGGGGAGTGTAAAGGAAAGCCAGTAACCTGCTTTAAGTGTGGGCAAGTGGGCCACTATTCTCACAAATGCCCTTCGTCAGCCCCTGCCGTCATTCCAACCACCACTTGTCATCAGTGCGGACGCCCAGGTCATTGGAAGAGAGAATGCCCAATGAACAAACCGGCAGCTTCGGGAGCAAGCAGGGCTGCTTCTAATAAGCCACCTACTGCGAGGACTTTCAACATGACAGTCCAGGATGCTATGAAAGATTCAGATGTGATAGCAGGTACCCTTTCTCTAAATTCAGTCAGTGCAAATGTTTTATTTGATTCGGGAGCAACTAAATCTTTTATATCAAGGGACTTTGCGCGTAAGTTAAGACTTAAGGCTAAACCCTTGATAGAACCCTTACAAGTAGAAATAGCCAATCATGAAATTATTCCTGTTAACCAGATTCACTCCGCCTGTGAGATATGCATAGGGGAGCAATCTTTCAGTGTTGATCTGATTCCTTTTAAATTAGGGGAGTTTGATGTGATTTTGGGAATGGACTGGCTATCTAGCAACGATGCTCAGATAGACTGTAAAGGGAAGAAAGTTAAGTTAAATGTCCCAGGGAAGAAAGAAGTTATATTTAGAGGAAAGAGGCAGACGCAGAAATTTTTGACTATGGCCCAGGCCAAAAGGATGCTACGAAAAGGAAGTGAGGCTTACCTAGCCTATGTGGTGGACACGCAGAAGGAGGTGCCCAACTTACAAGATATTCCAGTAGTCAACGAATTTGAAGATGTATTCCCACAAGACCTTCCGGGATTACCACCCGATAGAGTGATTGAATTTGCTATTGAGTTGGCCCCAGGGACGGCGCCAGTTTCAAAAGCACCTTACCGGTTAGCCCCGTTAGAAATGAAGGAATTAGCTATCCAATTGCAGGAACTCTTGGATAAGGGTATGATAAGACCCAGTGTGTCTCCGTGGGGAGCACCAGTTTTATTTGTTAAGAAGAAAGATGGGAGCATGAGGTTGTGCATCGACTATAGAGAGTTGAACAAGCTAACCATAAAGAACAGGTACCCATTACCTAGAATAGACGATCTGTTCGACCAGCTAAAGGATGCTGTTTATTTTTCCAAGATCGACCTGAGAACTGGATATCACCAACTAAAGATTAAACCCGAAGATATTTCCAAGACAGCGTTCCGTACCAGGTATGGGCATTATGAGTTCTTGGTAATGTCCTTTGGATTAACCAACGCCCCAGCGGCTTTCATGGATTTAATGAATAGAGTATTTAAGAAGTACTTGGACAAGTGTGTGATAGTTTTTATCGATGATATTTTGATCTACTCAAGGACTGAGGCAGAACATGCAGAGCATTTGAGGATAGCTCTAGGAATACTCAGAGAGGAGCAGTTATATGCCAAATTCTCGAAGTGTGAATTCTGGCGGAATGAAGTACAGTTTTTAGGACATGTGATCAATAAAGAAGGAGTATTGGTCGACCCCTCCAAGATAGAGGCGGTCTCAAATTGGGAAAGGCCAACCACACCCACAGAGGTAAGGAGTTTCATAGGATTGGCCGGCTACTATCGTAGATTCGTACAGGACTTTGCGAAGATCGCAGCCCCTTTGACACGACTTACTCGTAAGACAGAGAAGTTTGAATGGACGGAGGAATGCGAGAACAGTTTTCAGGAATTAAAGAAAAGGTTGATAACGGCTCCGGTATTGGCATTGCCGGACGGAAAAGGAGATTTTGTGATATATAGTGACGCGTCGCACAAAGGATTAGGATGTGTGCTTATGCAGCACGGTAAAGTTATTGCGTATGCGTCGAGACAACTGAAGGAATACGAGGTTAGATATCCTACTCATGACCTTGAGCTCGCGGCAATAGTATTTGCTTTAAAAATTTGGAGGCACTACTTGTATGGAGAGAAGTGCGAGATTTTCACAGACCATAAGAGCCTCAAGTACATATTTACGCAGAAAGAGCTCAACATGCGCCAGAGGAGATGGTTAGAACTAATCAAGGACTATGATTGTGAGATTCTCTATCATCCAGGGAAAGCCAATGTGGTGGCTGATGCCCTTAGTAGAAAGGAAAGACTCAGAATGATAACGACTTCGGAAGAGTTGATAAGGGATTTTGAGAAAATGGAAATAGAAGTAAAGGTAACCGGAACCGGAACTGAAAAGCTTTTTGAGATCTCAATGCAGCCAGAGTTATTGGAAAAGATCAGATTGTGCCAGGAGAAAATAATGAATGAAGGCAGAGAGTCAATGACTGGAGAGGAGATCCATACTGAGAAAGATGATAAAGGGATAATGAGGTACTCCTACCGAATTTGGGTTCCGAATGTTCAAGAACTTAAAGATGAGGTTTTGGATGAAAGCCATAATTCAAGGTATTCCATTCACCCAGGAAGTACCAAGATGTATAGGGATTTGAAGGAATATTACTGGTGGCCCAACATGAAGAGGGACGTAGCAGAATGGGTAAGCAAGTGTTTGACTTGCCAAAGAGTAAAGGCGGAGCACCAGAGACCCAGTGGACTTTTACGACCCCTGGAGATTCCCGAATGGAAATGGGAACAGATAGCGATGGATTTTGTTGTAGGCTTGCCAAGGACGAAAGCCAATCACGACGCCATTTGGGTAATTATAGACCGACTGACAAAGTCAGCTCATTTCATTCCTATTAATGAGAGATACACAGTCGATAGACTGGTGGACATTTACCTTAAGGAAATAGTGACGCGACATGGAGTCCCAGCGTCCATTGTCTCAGACCGAGACCCCAGGTTCAACTCCAGATTTTGGAGGAGCTTTCAGGAATGTGCGGGGACCAAGTTAAATATGAGTACCGTGTACCATCCCCAAACGGATGGACAGAGTGAAAGGACCATCCAGACACTAGAGGATATGTTGAGAGTCTGTGCAATAGACTTTAAAGGAAGTTGGGATGATCACTTGCCGTTGATCGAGTTTTCTTATAATAATAGCTTTCATGCTAGCATCGGAATGCCGCCTTATGAGGCTCTGTACGGAAGAAGGTGTCGATCTCCCTTATACTGGGATGAAGTAGGAGAGCGGAAGATGCTCGGACCCGAAGTGGTCCAAAGGACCAAAGATATAGTGGATCTTATCAGAGGACGACTTGTAGCAGCCCAAGACAGACAAAAGAAATACGCAGACCTAGCCCGAAAGGACAAGGAATATGAAGTAGGGGACTTAGTACTGTTGAAAGTATCCCCTTGGAAGGGATTAATGAGGTTCGGAAAGAAAGGAAAACTAAGCCCAAGATACATTGGACCTTTTGAGATATTAAGACGGATTGGAAAGTTAGCTTACGAGCTAGCCCTACCCCCTAATTTGCAACAAGTTCATAACGTGTTCCATGTGTCAATGCTAAGGAGGTATCATCGGGATGCCAGGCACATAGTGGAGTACGAGCAGGTGGATATGCAGCCAGATCTAACTTACGTGGAGAAGCCAGTAAGGATTATGGATAAGAAGGAGCAGGTGCTTCGGAACAAAGTGATCAAGCTAGTCAGAGTACTATGGCAGAATCATAATGTGGAAGAATCAACTTGGGAACTAGAGAGCACAATGCTAGAAAAGTACCCCCATTTATTTTCTGTTTGATTCCGGGACGGAATCCTTTTAAGGAGGGGAGACTGTAATAACCCCAAAATTTTCAACTTTTTGTAACCCTTGTGAATAGTGTTTTAGCTGAATTAAGAAACTTTTCATGCCACACTATGTAGGGGTTCTGTTATGGATATTCTGGGATATTATTAGTACTCTATGAAGTATATAAGTGTATGTAAAGATCGTCAGAATCCAATTCCGAACACTTTGGTTTTTCCCGGAAATCCACAAGATACGGAGAGAATTGAGTATAAGGTAACAGGATAAAAAGGATTTAAATTAAAGGATTATAATAGAGGATCATAAAAAGGAATATAATGTATTGAGAAAGGTTAAGGGAACCTAAGTAATAAGATCCCGGGTATGATCCTTCAAACGATAAACGAGAACGAAAGTTAAGCAAACCGTATAACAGATCAGCGGTCATTAGGCAAACGATTAGGAAGTTAATCAAAGGGATTAGGGGGAATGATGTCATCCAACCAATAGAAAGAGGACAAGGAAGGGAGGATGACATCATGAGGATGACATAAGCATGATATGGGAAGGAAGGAGGTGTGGTAGCTTTGTAACCACACAATTTCAAGGGCAAGAAAGTAATTGACTAAATCAAATACAAAACAAGTCAACCAAGCCAAGTAAAAATCATTCTCATCAAAAATCAAAAGCAACCAAGGCATGAGTTCTTCATTTGCTCTCGGCTTTTAGCATTTTTAAAGGCATAGAATTTCAAAACTCAAGATCCAAGCCTCCTAAATTGGTAAGATAATTCCCTAATCATCTTCATGCTTAGTTAGGACTATATCATGAGTTTAAGCCATTAATTCTTTCTCAATCTTCTTCATTTAATCAAAGAAGAAGACAATGAATAGTGTTTTCAAGTTTTTAACTTGAACTTTTTCTTGTTTTCTTGAAGATCCAAGCATTCTTAAGACTTCTCAAAGCTTCTTAAGGCTTCCTAGCTCCACCCACCACTTCAAGGAAGGTATACCATCTCCAAACCCTAGATTCCTATATATTATAAGATGATTTTGATTAGTGGGTTGATATTGTAGTTTGTTGTTATGATTTAGAGTTTGGGATTTGGAATGGTAGTGAAATGGAATGGTAATTGTTGTGGTTTTGATTTAAAGGAACTTAAGTATGATTAAAGTTAAGTTTAAGCATAAGTATGAATGATTAAATTGAATTGGTTGGGGTTGTTATGATGTGATAAGGATGGATGTTTGTTGTGTGTTGGATTTAAGGTTGGTTTGTGGTTGGTTTTGTATGGTTTAAAATTGGGAAATCGCGTAAACATAGCCGTCGTAACGTTCGATTTTCTTTGGACTGTTTTTGTGCATAGCATTAGGACCCGAGAACCCCCTGCTAGATTATGACCACTGCCATGTTTAGATAGCTCATGTTACGAGCTTCGTTTTGATATGTAGTTCGTTCGATTCCGATGCACGGTTTAGGAGAAACGACCGTTTCAGGTAACAGCGTTTCGCGAACGAAACTTTTTCCCTCGCCTTACTTTGAAACATAGGTTAAAGACCAAAAAGGGTTAATTAATGTATGAAACATTTATGGTAAGTGTGTTAGGCAGTTGGTAAGACACTCGCGAAGGAATCGCTTTAAAACTCGTAAAGGTTAAATTATTAAAAATGGTGGAGCCGAGGGTACCCGAGTGACTTAAGCGAATCGGTGAGCGCAAAACAAGCGTTAGAGTCTAAGTTAGTTAAAGTATAGATTTACAAGTGATTTTGGTTTAATTCCAACTTACTTGTTGTTTATAGGTTACCAGACTCGTCCCGGGCCTTTCTCACCCCCAAGTCGCTCAGGCAAGTATTCTATCCGTTATACTGTTGTTGTGATGTATACATTTGTATATGCATGATCTTGCGATAAATGCATATTGGTTATTTAGCAAATTCTTGCGATATATTGTAGCATGTGATATGGTATATATGCGTGCCTGTTTCATATTCTTGAAATATATATCTGTTGGTTCAGTTGATAATACCTATACTAGAGAATAGCGGTAACTTGTATATACCCTTAGTATAGGGACCCAAAGGTGAAAATATTTTCTAAAACCGGGAGTCGAGGATCCCGAGTAGATTTTGTATATATGGATATAAATATATATATATATATATATACTTATATATATATATATGGTCATAGTTTTCAAAACTATTAATCGAATAAGGTTTATTCGATAACTTTAACTTTATTTTATTATTGAATATTATTTCGAATATTATTCGAAGGCGTATGACTCCTTTATATTAAATGAATATTATTTTGAATATTCATTCGAGGGCTTATGACTCTTTTATATTATTTATTGAATATTATTTTGAATATTCATTCGAGGGCTTATGACTCTTTTATATTATTTATTGAATATTATTTGAATATTCATTCGCGGGCTTATGACTCAGTTTATATTATTTAATGAATATTATTTGAATATTCATTTGAGGATCTATGACTCTGATTATTTGCTGAGATATATTCTTTATTTTATTAAAGAATAAGGTGTCGATAATCAAACTCACTTTTGATTATTCAAATAAAGATAGTACTTTCGTATATGTATATCTTTGGATATTTAATATTCATTTCAAGTATAAGTTTCAAAACTTCTACTTCAATTATTTTTTTTTATAAAGATTATTCTTTATGGAAATATTATTTAAATAATAATATTCAGATATTTTCTAATATATTGGGACTGATTTATTTTGTTAAATCAGCATCACTCCAAACATTCTTAAAAATGTTTTGCGAGTCTTCAAAATGATTTTTTAAAAGTTAGAGCGGATCCCAAAACTCATTTTTATATTTAAGATCCTCCTTTCGAAGGGGATTTAAATACTCGCTCAAAACCTGAGGGATCCAGCTCTGTGGTGTGTTTTATATTCGCAACAAGGTTGCTGTTTTGTTAAATGAATTGATTACTTACCCAATATTCGGGAAGTAAAATTCTTGGAACAAGTTAATCCATTAACAGGCATCGCCTGGGAAATATCGGTGAGTTTTCCTTTCCAACTAGATACGACTTCTTGGTGAAGCCGTATCAACAAGTTTCTATGTAACACCCCCAGATCCGGGGTCGGGAATCCGGGTTGTCACGGTCTTTCTTTCCACAATATCACTTTACTTAATTAATAATAATTACCCTCATGTTGTGACCCCACACTAACACACACCACAACTCGTTATAGTCTCAGAGATGAAATTGAAATAAGTACAAGTCTTTGAATCCACAATTTAAAATTATTACAACCCAAAATGATTACTTGATAATTTACAGTTAATTGCCATTATCTGCCACAAGTTATAATTATACATAATTGGATTCTCAAAAGTAGATGGTCTAAACTACAATGGATCTACCTCTGCAGCTATAGCAGCTACAATATCAGCGGGAAGACGCGGGACGCTTCCCACGCGCTTGCGCTGGGTCTGCTGGAGTCTGGCCATCTCTCCTAACTGTTGTTGTGTGATGAAGAAATAAAGCAAGAGTGAGCCTTACAGCTCGCAAGATAATATATATAGTGGTAACAATAATATAAGTATCTAAATGGATACTTAATAGCATCTCTATCATATGCAAGATAATTACTTGCTAGATATAAGTAAAAACAAGGAATGAAGTTACCAATACTACATCACACTTATATCATATAAAGCTACTTGAACTGCCACCGTTCAAAGTATTATAAGTTTTAAGAAAACATCCCATAGATGAGATCACAAGTTAAGACTTGAATAGATTCAATCTTTGAAATATTATTGAATGAAAAAGTTATGAGTTACTTTATTTAGTCCTGATATATATACATATCCACATATATATATATCCCGAAAACATTTCCTGGAACCTCTGTTATGTGAAGTATGAACAGAGTTCGAAACATCCAATGAATTTTGGAAAGGAAAAGAATTTTGGCATAAACCCGATATCCTGCTGATCAGGCAAAGATACCAATAAGTAACCTTTTCTACTAGTAGATGGACGAATTCCCCACTGGTCATCACCCTGGTCATAATTAAGACCTATGCTGGACTGCCACTCAGCCACCTATGCATTTGATGGACTCCCACTGAGCCACTTACACAATAATAGACCGTACCTCGGCCTGTCGCTTATGCCGACTCAATGAGAGGGGCTTACTTCCCGAACGTTGGGCAAGTAATCAATTCATTTACCAAATCTGCAACCTTGTTGCGAATATAAAATACACCACAGAGCCGGACTCCCCAGGTTTTTGAGCGAGTATTTAAATCCCCTTTAAAAAGGAAGATCTTAAATATAAAAATGAGTTTTGGGATCCGCTCTGACTTTTAAAAATCATTTTGAAGACTCGAAAACACTTTAAAGAGTGTTTGGAGTAAGACTGATTTAATGAAGTAAATCAGTCCCCAGAATATTAGAAAATATCTGAATATTATTAATTAAATAATATTCCCATAAAGAATAATCTTTATAAAAATAATTGAAGTAGAAGTATTAAATTTATACTTGAAATGAGTATTAAATAACCCAAGATATACTTATATGAAAGTATTATCTTTATTTGAATAATCGAAAATAAGTTTGATTATTTACACCTTATTCTTTAATAAAATAAAGAATATATTTCCGCAAATAATCGGAGTCATAGATCCTCATATGAATATTCAAATAATATTCAATAAATAAAATAAGCTGAGTCATAATACCTCGAATGAATATTATAAATAATATTCATTAAATAAAATAAAGGAGTCATACATCCTCAAATGAATATTCAAATAATATTCATAAGTAATATAAAAGAGTCATAAGCCTTCGAATGAATATTCAAATAATATTCAATAAATAAATAAAAGGAGTCATAAGTCCTTGAATAATATTCGAAATAATATTCAATAATAAAATAAAGTTTAAAGTTATCGAATAAACCTTATTCGATTAATAGTTTGGAAAACTATAACCATATATATATATATAAATATATATATATATATATATCCATATCCATATATATACAAGATTACTCGGGATCCTCGACTCCCGGTTTTAGAAAATATTTTCACCTTTTGGGTCCCTATACTAAGGGTATATGCAAGATACAACTATCCTCTAGCATAGGTATTATCAAATAACCAACAGATATAAATTTCAAGAATATGAAACAGGCATGCATATATACCATATCACATGCTACAATATATCGCAAAAATTTGCTATCAACAATCATGCAATATCACAAGATAATGCATATACATATGTTTACATCACAACAACAGTATAACGGATAGAATACTTGCCTGAGCGACTTGGGGGTGAGAAAGGCTCGGGACGAGTCTGGTAACCTATAAACAACAAGTAAGTTGGAATTAAACCAAAATCACTTGTAAATCTATACTTTAACTAACTTAGACTCTAACGCTTGTTTTGCGCTCACCGATTTGCTTAAGTCACTCGGGTACCCTCGGCTCCATCATTTTTAATAATTTAATCTTTACGAGTTTTAAAGCGATTTCTTCGCGAATGACTTACCAACTGCCTAACGCACTTACCATAAATGTTTCACACATTAATTAACCCTTTTTGGTCTTTAACCTAGGTTTCAAAGTAAGGCAAGGGAAAAAGTTTCGTTCGCGAAACGCCGTTACCTGAAACGGTCGTTTCTCCTAAACCGTAAATCGGAATCGAACGAACTACATATCAAAACGAAGCTCGTAACATGAGCTATCTAAACATGGCAGTGGTCACAATTTAGCAGGGGGTTCTCGGGTCCTAATGCTATGCACAAAAACAGTCCAAAGAAAATCGGACGTTACGACGGCTATGTTTACGCGATTTCCCATTTTTAAACTACCCACAATCAACACAAACCATCCTCAAATCCAACACACAACAAACACCCATCCTTATCACATCATAACAACCCCAACCAATTCAATTTAACCATTCATACTTATGCTTAAACTTTACTTTAATCATTCTTAAGTTTCTTTAAATCAAAACCACAAAATTACCATTTCATTTCACTACCATTCCAAATCTCAAACTCTAATCATAACAACAACTACAATAACATCCTACTCATCAAAATCACCTTATAATATATATGAACCTAGGGTTTGAAAATGGTATACCTTCCTTGAAGTGGTGGGTTGAGCTAGGAAGCCTTAAGAAACTTTGAGAAGCCTTAGGAAAGCTTGGATCTTCAAGAAAACAAGACAAACTTCAAGTTAAAAAATCTTGAAAACACTATTCATTGTCTTCTTCATTGATTAAATGAAGAAGCTAGAGCAAGAATTAATGGCTTAAACTTATGATATAGCCATTACTAAGCATAAAGATGGTTAGGGAATTTTCTTACCAATTAAGGATGCTTGGATCTTGATTTTGAGAATTTTAGCTTTGAAAAAAAGTGAAAAGCCGAGAGCTAGGTGATGAACAAATGCCTTGGCTGATTTTTTTTGATTTTGATGAAATGATTTGCTAGTTGGTTGGCTTGGTTTTGTTTTTGATTTAGCAAATTACCACCTTGCCCTTGAATTTGTGTGGTCCTTAATCAACCACACCTCCTTCCTTTCATGTCATGCTTATGTCACCCTTATGATGTCATCCTCCCTTCCTTGTCTTCTTTCTATTGGTTGGATGACATCACTCCCCTTAATCCCTTTGATTAGCTTCCTAATCGTTTGCCTAATGACCGCTGATCTGTTGTACGGTTCGCTTAACTTTCGTTCTCGTTTATCGTTTGAAGGATCATACCCGGGATCTTATTACTTAGGTCCCCTTGACCTTTCTCAATACATTATATTCCTTTTTATGATCCTCTATTATAATCCTTTAATTTAAATCCTTTTTATCCTGTTACCTTATACTCAATTCTCTCCGTATCTTGTGGATTTCCGGGAAAAACCAAAGTGTTCGGAATTGGGTTCTGACGATATTTACATACACTTATATACTTCATATAGTACTAATAAAATCCCAGAATATCCATAACAGAACCCCTACATAGTGTGGCGTGAAAAGTTTTCTCATTCAGCTAAAACACTATTCACAAGGGTTACAAAAAGTTGAAAAAATTTTGGGGTTATTACATTCTACTTGGGGAAAGGGGGAACGAGCTTTACGTTTCAGAGTCATGGATTTCATCTGAACTAGGAGTGGCATAAGTGGCCGAGTAGCGCCGGCCCAGCCTTATTATATTGGCCCAAATGGCCTGGAAGTTCCGCTAAGGCGGTCCATTCCTTAGGAGTTCAGTGTTCGGTTGACAAGTAAATCCGACAGGTTCTCCTCTACATGTAGAAAATGGTGGGGTTGCACTACTACGACTGATCATCGTAAGTGGTCTTCCTGGCGCGGCAAACTCCCGTAATGAGTTCATCATCCAATTGGATATTTCTGCAACACTACCCAGAGCATTTCGATAGAAAGGCTACGGTTGGGCGATTGTTGAGTGTTGGCAGGGTCAAGTTTTCAAAATGATGTTTGCATCAAATGAAGTATCTCGTAACTTCATTTTATTTTGATGATATTTTAAAAGATTTAATCTATTCAAATCTTGTCTTGTAGTCTCATCTATGTGATGAACTGTTGAAAGCTCATTATACTTTGAACAGTGGTAGTTCAAGTAGCTTTATAAATGATATAAGTATAGTGAAGTATTTGGTAACTTCATCCCTTGTTTTTACTTATATCTAGTAAGTAATTATCTTACTCATGATAAAAGATTCTAGTAAGTATCCATTTAGATACTTATATTATTGTTATCACTACATATTATCTTGCGAGCTGTAAGGCTCACTCTTGCTTTATTTCTTCATCACACAACAACAGTTAGGAAAGATGGCCAGACTCCAGCAGACCCAGCGCAAGCGCGTGGGAAGCATCTCGCGTCTTCCCGATGATGTTGTGGCTGCTATAGCTGCAGAGGTAGATCTATTGGTAGATCAGGCATTCTATTTTTGAGAATCAAATTATGTATAATTTTAACTTGTGGCAGATAATGGCAATTAACTGTAAATTTATCAAGTAATCATTTTGGGTTGTAATAACTTTTAAATTGTGGATTCAAAGACTTGTACTTATTTAAATTTCATCTCTGGGACTATAACGGGTTGTGGTGTGTGTTAGTGTGGGGTCACAGCATAAGGTTATTATTATTAATTAAGTGAAGTGATATTGTGGAAAGAAAGACCGTGACGACCCGGATCCCCGACCCCGGATCTGGGGGTGTTACACTAATTTTACACATTGAGAATGTAAATTAACAGTTAAAAAGTTTTTCTTAGAATTTAAAAAATTCTAAGATGAATTTTGAATTTTGAAAAATAAATATTCATAGAATTTTGAAATATTTATAAATCATATTTTTGTTAATTTCCAATTAAATCAAATTAGTTTTGATTCATTAGAAATTAATCTGTTGTAACACATTAGCTGAGTTCTTGTCTTTAGGATGAAGAATTTAACATTCCAATTTCACCAACAAGTCTAGTGAAAGTTGCTTCATCCAAAGTTTAGTGAAAATGTCATCTAATTGTTTTTCTTTTGGAACAAAAATAAGCTCAATAGTACCATTTGTAGCATGTTCTCTAATAAAATGGTATCTTACATCAATGTGCTTTGTTCTAGAATGATTTACTGGATCAGCAAAAATAGATATAGCACTAGTATTGTCACACATAATTGGAATTTTGTGTAACAGTAGGCCATAATCCATTAGTTGATTTCTAATCCAAAGCACTTGAGCAAGCAACTTCAAGCGGCTATGTATTCAGTCTCAGTTGTGGAAGTTGACACATATTGTTGTTTCTTACTATACCATGATACAAATCTTTGTCCAAGAAACTGACAGCTTCCATCTGTGTATCCAACAGCTTTAAATCTTGTTCTCTTAGGATACCATAATCCCAAGTTTGGTGTTCCCTTTAAGTATCCAAAAATTCTCTTCACATCCATCAAATGTTATTCCTTTGGATTGGCTTGAAATCTTGCACACAGACATGTTGCAAACATAATGTCTGGTCTACTAACAATCAAATATAACAAAGATCCAATCATTCCTCTATAACCTGAAATATCTACACTTTTTCCTTTATTATCTTCATCCAACTTTATAGCTGTAGACATAGGTGTTGATGTAGGTGAACAATCAACAATTCTAAATTTCTTCAATAAGTGTTTAAGATACTTAGTTTGGCTGATAAAGATTCCATCACTTCTTTGACTAACTTGAAGTCCAAGAAAGTAACTTGATTTTCCCATCATGTTCATTTCTTATTCACTCTACATGAGTATTGAGAATCTTTGACATAGTTTTTCATTAGTAGAACAAAAAATAATATCATCAATATAGATTTGAACTAGGATCATAATACCATCATGCTGCTTGTAGAATAAAGTCTCTTCAATTGTTCCTCTAGTGAATGCAGGTTTAAGCAAAAAATTTAACAGTGTATCATACCAAGCTCTAGGTGCTTGCTTTAATCCATAGAGAGCCTTGAGAAGTTGGTAGACAAAGTTTGGAAATTCAGGATCTTGAAAGCCAGGTGGCTATTGCACATAAACCTCTTCTTCCAACTCACCATTTAGGAATGCACTCTTTACATCCTTTTGATACACTTTAAAGTTTGAGTGTGTAGCAAATGCAAGAAAGATCCTTATTGCTTCAAGTCTTGCAACTGGAGCAAAAGTTTCATCATAATCAATTTCTTCTTCTTGTGAGTAGCCTTTTGCAACCAACATTGCTTTGTTTCTTGTTACAATTCCATTTTCATCCATTTTGGTCATGTACACCCACTTTGTTCCAATTATACTTTTGTTCTTTGGTGCACGAAGCAACTTCCAAACTTTATTTCTTTCAAACTAATTTAGCTATTCTTGCATAACAAATATCCAGTCAGGATTAAGTAGAGCTTCCTCAATTTTCTTAGGCTTAATTTATGAAATAAAGCATGCATATAGACATTCATTAATAGTTGGACTTCTAGTCCTCACTCCAGCATATGGATCACCAATTATTGCTTCTAATGTGTGACTCCTATCCCATTTTCTTGTGTGAGTTTGTTGACTTAAATTTTCTGCATTTTCTTCACTATTGGCATGACTTGTAGAACTCTCTCATCTTTCTCCCCCTGAGTTTGTTCCATCAAATTCAGGTGTGTGAGATGAGTTTCCATTCTTATGATTCATTTGCTCAGTTGACTCTTCATTCATTCTTTTGCTTGTGTTGACTTCAGCTTCATCTTAAGAATCACTATCAATGTTGAGATTTTCAAACTTAAGGGCTTCAGCTTTATTTTCATCAAGGCATTTCAAGCCTGGACACTTGTCATCATCAAAAGTCACATCTGTTCTTTCCATAATTTTCTTTTTTTCAATTTTCTTGATGTTTTCAATAATGATGTGTGGAGTTTCATCATTTGAATATATAAACTCTACCCATGTGTACCTTAAGTAGTCATCCACCATCACAAGTGCATATTTCTTCCTTGAAATTGATAAGACCTTAACTGGTTCAAACATGTTCATGTGAATAAGTTGCAAAGGTACACTTGTAGAATTCAGAGCTTTGTTTCTGTGACTAGAGCTTTTCATTTTGCCTTTTTGACAAGCCTCACAAACTTCATTTTGAGCAAACTCCAGATTTGGCATGTCTCTCACTAACTCCTTTTTCACTAGGGTATTGATAGCTTTGTAATTCAGGTGAGAGAGCTTTTTATGCCACAACTTGTTTTGCTCAACAGATGCCTTGATGTAGAAGCAACATATTTCATCCTTATTTACTGAGAATAAGTCTGTAACAAACAAGCTTCCCTTTCTTTCTCCTTTCAAAACAACTTCACCAGTCCTATTACTGATAATTGAGCATTCCCTTTGTCAAATAAAACCTTGAATCATTTATCTGTGAATTGACTGACACTTAGGAGATTCACCTCAAGTTCAACTACCAGTGCCACATCTTCATTGACAATATTTTCATAAACTAAATTGCCATATCCCATTGTGAATCCTTTGATATTGTCTCTAAAAGTCACCAATGGGCCAACGATCTCCTAAAATTGTGATTGCATGGCTTTATCACCTGTCATATGCCTAGAATATCCACTGCCTATGATCCATATGAATTTCTTCTCTTTGCCCTGTACCAAATAAGGATTAAGTGTGTTTAGCTACCCAAACAATGTTGGGTACTTTCTTCTTGTTAATAGAAGTAACATAAGTAGAATTTGATGATTCAGAAAGAACAGTATTCAGTGACTGATTTGCATTTTCCATTTTAGCTGTAGATCCAATTTTTATTTCTTTGAGATCAACTCTCAATTTATAACAGTATGTCATCACTTTCATATTGCAAGGAATGCAATCAAATCTGTCATAGAAGGAATAAGGATCTTCAGCCTTCGTTTTATTGTACTTGCATGCTCTCACTTTTGGCTCACTAACAACCTTTTTATAAAGGTGAGTTAGATGGCTTGTAGAGCCACATTTTTGACATTGTTTCTTGGGAGCATCTGCAACAAATGCAAAGTTATAGCTCTTATGCACTCCAATTTTCCCATTCCCGTTCTTCTTCTTCTTCTTTTCTACATATTCGGTCTTGATTTCCTTGATTAGGTTCTTAGAAACTTGATCTTCCATGGGCTTTTTTTCAGTTTTAGAAGTTGGAGTTATTTCTGTGCAATTCTTCTCATTATCTTCATCTGCAAGCTCTTGCTTGATGACCAACTCTTCTTCACTAAAATTGACTTCACATGCCTTGAACAAAGGTGTATCAATTTTTCTCAGCATAGCTGGGACATCCTGATTTGCAATTGCTTTTCCTTTGTCACCTTCATTATTCTTATTATTGTTCAAGGCATCATAGTCCAAACCAATAACAATGTTAGCACATGGTTTGTTCTTCTCATGGTATCATCCAACGAACTGAGATGCATTCCTGAATGAATTCAATTTCACTCCATTCTTTTCTAAGTTTTCCCTCGACACATCTTCAATTTCACTAGCAAACTTCAGCTTGTTCTTCAAATATTCATTTACTTGCTGGACAGTTTCAAGCTCAACAAGTTGCAGTTCCAAATCTTGCTTTTCAATCTCAAGCTTCTCATTTATCTTTGACAGCCTACTCACTTCCTCAGTAGCTTCCACCATGCTTGTGTGGATATGAAACATCTCTACACTCATCTTTTCAACAGTTTCTTTATATTGACTTGCATCTAAATCAATAGTGGTTAGAATTGGTACATCTGATTTTGAAGTGGATGATTCTCCATGCTCAAGAGTCATGAAAGCATAATTTTTTCAAATTCTTCTTTTTCATCATCTTCATCAGTGTCATAACAACTCTTTCCTTCAGCAATACAAGCTTTCCCTGTTGTTTCTTCAAGAAAGCTTCATACTTTGCTTCCAATTCAAAATATGCTTTATCATTATTCACTTTCTTTGGCTTTCTGAACTAAGTAGCAAAGTGACCCAACTCATCACATGTTAGGTCATACACACTGTAGAAGGGGGTTGAATACAGTGTATAGCACAATCAAATCAAATTCAACTAACACGAGTAACAGAAAATAGACTTTATTCAAAGCAATAAACTCTGTTATAATATGGAACTGTCCTCTCTTAGTGATGAACAAATATCACGAGAGTTGTTAGGTTTATAATGAATAATATTCTCGATAATGATAACACTTATTGTGTAAACCCTATGTCTGTGTTTATATACTACACAGTTACATGATAATCGCTAATTGATATGGAATATAATTCTGCTTCCTAAAATATATCAATCAGATATCTTTTCTTCCAACTATTCTATTCTTCATAGAATTCCTTCTTCATGCATATCTCTTCTTATGTTTGTCTCGATCTTCTTTCCTTTCAATCAGCCGCCTTCTTTATCTGAACGTTTCCTTTAAGTCCTGATATTATCTTCTGATAAATATCTCCTGAACCTTAAGTACCGATGACTTAAGTTCTGACTTTAGTATAAGTGCTGATTTCAGTTAAGTACTGATTTGTCCTATTTAAGTAAGATCTGGAAACTAAACATAAATCATATTAGTCATGACATTATCAAATATATCTAACAATCTCCCCCAACTTGTAAATTAGCATAATATACAAGTTTAACAGATATTTGATGATGTCAAAAACATTAAGTACAAATGCATGAGAATTTGACTAGATAACTACAACTTACAGTCCTTAAAGCTTTACCAACTTTAACTTCTGATAACAACTTCAGTATGTATTCATATTAGAATTTGAGCAGTTGTAGATCTTGACTTGGCTTCACTTTCTAATCTCTTTGATGTCAGGAGTTGTTCTGAGATAGTTCTTTAACAAACATCTCTCAGCATATCTGAGTTCATCAATCATCCTCCTTTTAGAATCTTTAAGCTCTGCAGAATCTTCACCAGTTTGGAAGATAGCAGCTCTGAGATCATTAATTCTAGCTTTCCTTAAGTCCTGATCCAGTCTGATCAAATATGCCTTGTCAGACTCAAGATTGAATTCTACAGCCTTATAACCCAGAAAGGTAGTTATAATCTTAGCAGAATTAGGCTTCATCTCAACTGTAACACCCCCAAATCCGGGGTCGGGGTTCCGGGTTGTCACGAGTTCCATTTCCCTTAATAACACCCAATCTTAATAAACAATCAACTACTCTATACTGTGACCCCACAATAAACACACACACCACAAGTTATAGTCTCAGAGATGAATATCAAAAAAATAACACGAGTCTTTTTATTCCAAAATTATATGCCATTACACCTTAAAAGGGTTTCTGAATAAATTTACATTTCTTTGCCATTATTACAATTGATAAAGATACATAAGTCTGGTACATCAAAAGTTAAAAGCCTAGCCTATTGGTAGTTCCTACCTCAGCTACAGCGACATCAACGCCTATAGGAAACTGCGGAACGTTTCCTATCCGCTCGCGAATTGGGAGCTTGGTCCTGTTCATCTTGTCTATCTGATGTTGTATGATGAAAGAAGAAAGCAAGGGTGAGCAGCAAGCCCACCAAAATAATATGTATACTGAGTAACAATATATGAGCATTCTCATAGTACTCATGAAAGTCTTGGTCAAAAGAAATGAACCAAGCTGATATCTTAACGCGACCAAGTCGCAAAATATTCAGTATATATATACATATATATATACTTTTCACAATCTTTGAAATCCTCTGACATGTATAATGTACACAGAGTTCCAGTTTATAACTGTATAAAAATATCGTTGCAAGGTGATCTCATATATCTAACCTTGTCTCAACGTTTTTCTGAAAATCTTTCACATGCACAAGATAATCATTTACTAGATATAAGTTTAAAAGATGAAGTTACAAGATACTCCAATATACTTATATCTTTTCCGAATACTACTTGAACTACCACCGTTCAATGTATAAATAGTTCATCCCATAGATTAAGCTACCAGACAAAACTTGTATAGAATCAATCTTTAAAATATCACCAAAATAAAATGAAGTTACGAGATACTTCATTTGATGCAAACATCATTTTGAAAACTTGACCCTGCCAACACTCAACAATCGCCCAACCGTAGCCTTTCTATCGAAGTGCTCTGGGTAGTGTTACAGAAATATCCAATTGGATGATGAACTCATTACGGGAGTTTGTCGCGCCAGGAAGACCACTTACGATGATCAGTCGTGGTAGTACAACCCCACCATTTTCTACATGTAGAGGAGAACCTGTCGGATTTACTTGTCAACCGAACACTGGACTCCTAAGGAATGGACCGTCTTAGCGGAACTTCCGGGCCATTTGGGCCAATATAATAAGGCTGGGCCGGCGCTACTCGACCACTTACGCCACTCCTAGTTTAGATGAAATCCATGACTCTGAAACGTAAAGCTCGTCCCCCCTTTCCCCAAGTAGAAACTTGTTGATATGGCTCCACCAAGAAGTCGTATCCAGTTGGAAAGGAAAACTCACCGATATTTCCCAGGCGATGCCTTTTAATGGATTAACTTGTTCCAAGAATTTTACTTCCCGAGTGTTGGGTAAGTAATCAAAAACTCTTTTATCAAAATAGCAACCTTGTTGCGAATATGAAACACACCATAGAACCGGATCCCTCAGGTTTTGAGCAATTATTTAAATCCCCTTCGAAAGGAGGATCTTAAATATAAAAATGAGTTTTGGGATCCGCCCTAACCCTTTAAAATCATTTTGAAGACTCGAAAACATTTTTTTTTAAGAATGTTTGGAGTGATGTTGATTTAATAAAATAAATCAGTCCCAATGTATTAGAAAATATCTGAATATTATTATTTAAATAATATTCCCATAAAGAATAATCTTTATAAAAATAATTGAAGTAGAAGTTGTAAAACTTATACTTGAAATGAATATTAAATAACCAAAGATATACTTATACGAAAGTAATATATTTATTTGAATAATAAAAAGTAAGTTTGATTATCGACACATTATTCTTTAATAAAATAAATAATATTATGTAGTAAATAATCGGAGTCATAAGTCCTCGAATGAATATTCAAAATAATATTTATTAATAAAATAAACGGAGTCATAAGCCCTCGAATGAATATTCAAAATAATATTCATTAATAAAAATAAAGTTATCGAATAAACCTTATTCGAATAATAGTTTTGAAAACTATTCATATATATATATATTATACTCGGGAACATCGACTCCCGGTTTAGAAAATGTTTACCTTTGGGTCCCCTATACTAAGGGTATACGCAACTACTGCTTATCTCTAGCATAGGTATTATGCAACTATAAGCATTTGAATCAACAATTAGATATCAAGATTACGAAACAAGCATGCATATATACCATATCAACATGCTCCAATATATCGCAAGATTTGCTAATAACAATCATGCACTTATCACAAGATAATGCATGTACATATATACATCACAACAACAGTATAACGGGTAGAAAACTTGCCTGAGTGCTCCCGGATAGACTTAAGCTTAGAGTGGGTCCGATAACCTTTAAACAACAACATAAGTCGGAATTAAACCCAGGTCGCTTAAGAAACTAGACTTTAACCAATTGAACCCTAACGTTTGCTTTTTGCGCTTAACGATTCACTTACATCGCTCGAGTACCCTCGGCTCCACCATTTTTAATAAATTAACCAATAAGAATTTTAAAGCGATTCTTTCACGAGTACCTTACCAACTGCCTAATCCACTTTACATAATTGTTTCTTACCCCAATTAGTCATTTAAGGTCCTTAACCAAGGTTTCAAAGTAAGGCGAGGGGTAATGTTTCGTTCGCGAAACGTCGTTACTTAAAACAGCCGTTTCTCCTAAACCGTACATCGGAATCAAACGAACCACATATCAAAACGAAGATCGTAACATGAACTATCTAAACATGGCAATGGTTAAAACCTAGAAGGGAGTTCTCGGGTCCTAATGTTATGAACAAAAGCAGTCTAAAGTAAATCGGACATTACGACGGCTATGTTTACGCGATTTCCCAAATTTAAACCAATCCAAATCAATCACCAATCAATACCAATTCATTCATACAACCAACATCCATCCAAAACACACTACAACAGTCCCAACACCTCAAGTTCTTCCAATTTATGTTATTATCATCATGAACTTAAACTATACTTAATTCCTTTAACAAATCAACAAGATTCAACATTCATACCACTACCACTCCAACCCAAACTCTAAACAAACAAGCTTCATGCTTCACATATACTATATTACTCATAACCATTCCTAAATACTCAAAACTAAAGCTAGGGTTTGGAGTTTATACCTTCTTGAAGCTTCTTAACACAATCACAAGAGCTTTGAATGCCTAAAGAACCTTGATCCTTGCTTGTATAACCTTAAACTTTCATAAAAATTCAAGAAACTAAAGTTATTTCTTTGAAAGTTACTATTCACCATCTTCTTCCTTGAATTATTGGAAGAGATTGTGAAGGAATTTGAAGCTTAAAGTCATGGAATAGCTATATATATGCATAAGGAGTACTAGATAATTATCTTACCAATTAAGGAAGCTTGGAACTTGAATTTTGAAATTCTTCTTCTTGAAAATGGGGAAAAGCCGAGAGCAAGCTTGGAAGAAAGAGATGATTTTGTGTTTTTTTGCTTTGATTTGTTTTTGGTTGGTTGTTTTTGTTTAGATTTTGGTTAATTACCTTAATAACCTTGAACTTTGTGTGGTTATCATTCATCCAGACCTCCATCCCTCCTATGTCATGCTTATGTCATGCTTATGATGTCATCATCCCTTACTTGCCCTCTTCTTATTGGTTGGATGACCTCATCATCCCTAACCTCCTTAATTAACTTCCTAATTGTTTGCCTAATGACCACTGATCTCTTATACGGTTCGCTTAACTTTCGTTCTCGTTTCTCGTTTGAGGGATCATACCCGGTATCTTATTACCTGGGTTTCCTTAACCTTTCTCAATACATTATAATCCTTTTATGATCCTCTCTTATAATCCTTTATTTTAAATCCTTTTTATCATGTTACCTTATACTCAATTCTTTCCGTATCTAGTAGATTTCCGGGAAAAATCAAAGTGTTCGGATTTGGATTCTGACGATCTTTACATACACTTATATACCACATAGAGTACTAATAATATCTCAGAAGATCAATAAAAGAACCCCTACATAGTGTGGCATGAAAAGTTTTCTCATTCAGCATAATCTGCAAAATCACTATTCATAAGGGTTTCAAAAATTTCCAAAAATTGGGGTTATTACATCAACAATATCACCCTAGTGATCTCTGTACTTTGGAAGATATGTGCTGTCAGACTTTACAGAATAAAGCCTTTTCTGTCTCTGAATTTGAGTCTTCAAATAGTTTGCAGCACTTTCTGTTATTCTGTCATTCACCTGAAGTAAGAATAATACATGTTCCAGTTCTTCAAAATACTTCAGTGGAATAGCATTTTCCCTTATATGGTAAACCTTACCATCTATCATGAAGTATAACAAGATGTGTTCTTTCAAGTAGGTATGGTAAACCATTTGTACAGATTCTAGTTGATTCAATCTTTCAGGAGTTGCTCCAACACCTGGTTCACTTAAGGAAGTTGGATCATTGGTTGTGTTATGTACTCTTCTTTTATCAGCACTACCCAATCCAGATTTATCTCTTGCTTCCTTTCCAGTAACCACTCTTGCTTCAAAACCACTTACAGCAGTCTTCAAAGTTTGAGTCTGTTTGGCTTTGGTGAATCCTGGTAGGAGTAACTTCGAGGATTTAACATAAGCAATGTCAGAGGTTTCCTTTTCCTTATCTTCTGATATCAAGTCAACTTGAGCTATGTCAGAGGTTACTTGCTTCTTTGTAATATCTGAACTAACTATATCTTGACTCTGAACACCTTGAGCCATGTCAGAGGTTATCTTAGAAATCTTTCTTGAAGTCAGAGTAAGATTAGCATCTTCAACAATAATTTCTTCATCCATAGGAGGCACATAAACCTTTATAGGTTCACCAACTTTTTCTTTGCCCTTAGACCTTGGATCTATCTGCAATTGTGATTTGGCCTTGGTTGCTTCAATATTTATTCTTTCTTTTATCACAATGCCTTTGACCTTTGGAAGTTTCTATTCACCAACAGAAGCTTCAGATTTAGAGTTAACTTTTTCTGATTTAAGTCTAGCTTCTTCTTCCAATAGACTCTCAAAGTCCATTCCTGGATTTTCTTTCAGAAATAACTGTCTTGAAATTTCTTCATCAAGATCCAAAAGTTCATCAGAACTTATCCTTTTACTAGTATCAGAAGTAATTCTTTTTCCAGTATCAGAACTTGTTCAATGACTTGTAGCTTCAGCTCTTCTTGATGAGAGACATCTACCTTGACTATGACCTTCGCCCATTCCAGAGTTTCCCTGGTCATCTTTTTCATCATCCTTCCCCTTCAGTGTCTTAACAGTTTTGCATTTGGACTTAATTACCTTCTCCCCCTTTTTGGCATCAGCAGGTAAAAGAAGAGAGACAAGCAATTCCACTGAGGATTGGACCTCATCGAGTTCAGATTGCTGAGAAGCTTGATTTTTCAAAATTTCATCAATCTGAAACTGTTGCTTCTCTTGGGTCTTCTCAATGTAAGCAACTCTGTCAAAGTTAGGTTTGAAAAAGTTTTTCTTGTCCAGCTTGACAAGTGTATCTTGCTGCATTAAGAGTTCTTGAACCCTGTTCAACTTGTCTTGAGTGACAGACTGTTGACCTTGAAGGTGCCTTGTAGTAAGTGCAGTAACTCTTAGCTGTGTCTTGAAATCATCATTAATTAGCATCTTATCAGCTTTTTCCAAGTGCTCAGGAAGAATTTTTTCAGATGGAACAAAAGTAACTGTGTTCCACTCCTTAGTCCACTCCTATCCTCTAGGAGTTTCACTCCAAGGTACTGGTGCTGCCCTTGTAACAAACTTCTTGACTATCTCACTTTTGTGAACAGTTTGTTGAGGTGCATGTCCTGATGGACCAGCTACAGTAGCATCTTCATTTATAGCAGCATCACCAGTAGTATCAGCATTTGCAGCATCAGAACTTATAGAGTCAGCATCTTCTAAAAGAACAGTATGAGAAACAATTGAGGCTTCAACATCATCCTCTAAGTGCTGATCTGCTTCCAAATTTTGATCAACAGCCATAGTCTGATGCTCACATGTAATCTGATCATCAACATCTAGATGTAAAGAAGGTGTTGCAGATAATTCTGGAGTTTCATTAGCATCAGTAGTTGGTGTTGTTGTTGGATTAATTGGAGTTGTTGGAGCTTCTAAGTAGAGAACCTCATGCACAACAAGATTGTGAATATCAATTTCAGCACTTGTGCCTAGGTCTGCAGTAGATACTGGTTCATGTACAGGAGACACAGGTGGTATAGATGTTTTATCTGTAGCAGCTTCCTGAGTTGGTGACAATAAAGATGGAGATGCAGTAGCTTCAGCAAATTTTGGCTCTTTTGAGATCAGAGATTCCTGATCTCCTTCCTTAGCTGCTGCTTCCTCATCATCTGAAGCTGGCCTGTGAGCTCTCTGTTTCTTTCTTTTCTTTGAAGATAGAGATTCCTTGGGAGTTTTAGCATAAGACATTCTTCTAAGCCTTTTGAGAAGCTTAGATCCCCCAATTCCAGTATCCTTCTGAGAAGGGACCTTCTCAGCTTCTGTAACAACAGGTTCTGATGCCGGAACCTGCTCCTCACTGTCTGACTCATCTCTCAGAACAATCCTCCTTCTCTTCTGTGGTGTCTGAGGTACAGTCTTTGTCCTCTTGGGCTTTGAAGATGAAGGCTTCACAGTAGGTGCTGATGATGAAGGTTGAGTTATATGTGAAGGTTTGAGATGTGTTCTGATAGAGGGTTGAGTAGGTTGAGGAGTATGTGTGGTATGTTCTGATGGTTGTTGTGGTGTCTGGGATGTGGTGGTGGGTTGAACATCAGGATAAACAGATCTGTAGGTTAGAGGATCAGCATTTACCAAAATCTGTTTTACAGACTGAGGTATCTGTAAGGGTCTAACCACCATTTTCTTAAGGTCAGCATTTACCAAGTCATTAAAAGCCCGTTTTGCAAGTTTAAAGGGTGGAAATAAAGAACTGGCTAGTTGAGGATCATCAGCACAACAGAAGGTATATATAAGCTGACATAATCTAGCAAAGTAAATTACATTCCTATCCTCTGTTATCCTATCCCCTATAAAGCCTAGCACAACACTTGCATAATCAAAATGAGTTTGGTGAATAATAGCATACCCCGATGTGCTGACTCATTATAGGAATGGCATCAAAGTTAGAACACTTATTTCCGAATGCTTTAGTGAGGCGGTCGAAGAAAAAACTCCATTCCTTTCTGATATGTGCTCTTTTTAACTGTCCAAGCTTGGCCAAACTCTTCTCATACCCCAAATTGGCCATGAGCTGCTGTAGAACGGGTTCTTCCGGTGTTGAGAAAACGCAGCCTTCTGGTAAGTGTAAAGCTTTACGAACTGCTCCAGGAGTGACCACATGCTCAACATCATTTACTTCGAAAATAATGTTTGGAGTACCAGTAGCACCACCATTATCAAAATGCCCAGTTCGCCAGAATGTCAGAACTTGTTGACTGGAAATGACTTGAGGCTGGGTTAATGCATACCCAATCTAACTGTGTGCTAGAAGATCTTGCACAAAGTGCAAATCCGATGGAGCTTCATTATTATTTAAGATTGCAGCATAGTTGTTGGGAACAAACTTGGCTCCATCTATAATCAAATCCTTAGGTGCCATGAGAATAATTGAGAAATAAGTTTGCCTGTAAGGTGTTTGACAAAATGTCTGTATGAAAAAAAAACGTCAGGAGATGAGATAGAATAGAAGTAAAGAAAAGAGAGATAAAGTGTGAAAGTAAATAAAAGATTTTACAATCTTCTCTCTCTTTTACTTATATACGGTAGAAAAAGTAACCGTTGGACACCTTTCAGACATGCAACAGTAAATAATAATTAATGGGCACGGGAAAACAGTAATCATTACTTATCACATGCAGTTTTTCAAGGAAAAACCGGTCCACTTATCAAGTAATCCCATTAATTAAGGGAGTTCAGTTTTAATTTAAAATTTAAATTGTTCCCACTTAAAAATTATTTTTAATGCTAGACCAATATTCTGTATAAATACACTAAGTGAGAGAATGACCATAAAAAAAATTAAGTAAACAGGTACTGCCACGTCAGAATCAGAACTTGATTTGTATCAGATATAAAAACGGTCATCAGAATATGGGTAAATCAGGATTTAAACTTATATCAGAATTTCAAACAACTCAGAGACAAAATCTTGCAAAAATAAAAAAATTAATTAATATATTGAGAAAATACATCCATGAAATTGAAAGTACAGCACAAAATTACAAGATTGTCCTAAGCTACAAAACCTATATCTTCTTCCTACTTTCAACAAAAAGAACAGCGAGACGAATGATTCGCTCCTGCTGTCGAAGAGCTTCCAACCGTTCTTCTTCCAGTCGCTCAACATGGCGATGGTAATCCATATAGAAGAACAAGAGGTCTATCAGAACCTCATGGGGAACAGAGTCCCAAACCTCATCAGGAATGGCAGTAACATGCCATTCCTGCTGCCATTCTGGACAGCTCATGGTGAGAGAGAAAGTATCATAGTTTAGAGCTAAGTTGTAATTAACCATGATTGTGATGAATGAAGAAGAAATGAGTCTTCGTATTTGAGTTGTAAATGAGAGAGAGTTTGTGAGGAATTTAGAGATGTCCTGGCTGGAGTGAAGTGTTGGTTTATATAGCCAATGGAATGTCAGGAGACGCAGGAAAATTTAATGCTGATAGGTAGAATTAATTCTACCTCGTCTCCCTAGACCGAGGAGAATAAAAACAGCCATTGGAAGTATAAAAGAGGGTTTAATGCGCACAAGAAACAAGTAAATATTACTTAGCATGGACGTGTACAACTAACCCTAATTGTAATGACTGTTAATATCTCACCAAAACATTTCTGATTTCAAATACGACTGTTTCATATTTTAACCACAAATAAGTCAAGTAAAGGATCAGAATTTAATATCAGAACTTAGACTTATATCAGAACTTAACAGTCATCAGAACATGATTTCTTAACTCGAAATGTGAATGCCTATCTCTGTAATTCTTCACACAAATTCTGATTTTGGTTATTCAGAACTTAATCATCAGAACCTGTCCTCAGAATATATGCAATCTGACACATAAATTATTCATCTAAAACAACATTGATCACCACAGTAATTTTCATCATTCATATGGAGTGTAAGTGTGTGCATTAAGCTAAATATCAGACAAGGAGTAAAGTCTTATTCACTTCAGTACATCTTAGAAATAAGGAAAAACTAAGAACTTTACTTAAAATCTGTCATTATTCTGAAGCCTACTATTGAATGAGTTCATGCATGAGTCCTCCTCAACTGTTTTGTGCTTATTTTATACATCTTTTGAAATTCCATTTTACAGTGGCTTCTCAGTGTAAGTGAGTCACGACTGCTTATCATAATTTATGCTATTATCAGAGTATTTCTCCAGTAATCATAGAGTGTGAAAAGTCACCAAGAAAAATAATTATTTTCTTTTCTGATGCATATTACTTAATACCAGTAATACACTTGGATCGTCCCTTCCACATTTTAACTCTAGATCTCCAAGGAGTACCTGATTTTTATTCCTTGTTCATTTCTTTTTTTTTCTTTTGATAAGTGAGGTTTATCAGCACTTAGTACATTCAACAGATTTACTAACATCAGAACTTAACAGATGAGAAGTATTATTCTAGTTTTTGACTTAGTAATAAGATAGACAAAGTAAACTTAACTAAGCTCAATATCAGAATTTGCTTGTGTCAATAGATTTTCACATAAATAATTACTTCTAACATGGGATCTTTAGTATATTAAAGAGTACTAGGTCAGCATCTAGCACAGTTATCCTCACAGGATTATATAGTCATATAAATAGTCATATCACTATCAGAGTTTAGAAATTCACATCAGACAACAATCAGTGCTTAAGCAATTTTCAATTAAGCACAAAATACATAAAGATAGTAATATCTGTAAATACTGATCATAAAGTCTGATGCAGCAGAACAAAAGCTAAGCAGATTTAGAGAAAGATCCTGAAACCATTCCAAGTTCATTTACCAATCTTGTAAAATTAGCTTCACACAGTGGTTTTGTGAAGATATCTGCTAGTTGTTGATCTATTGGAAAAAAGTGCAATTCCACTGTACCTTCATCCACATGTTCCCTTATGAAGTGGTACCTAATGATGATGTGCTTTGTCATTGAGTGTTGAACTGGATTACTTGTCATAGCAATAGCACTTTGATTATCACAGTAAATAGGGATTTTAAAATATGTTAACCCATAATCCAGTAACTGATTCTTCATCCAAAGAATCTGTGCACAACAGCTTCCTGCAGCAATGTACTCTGCTTCTGCAGTTGATGTGGAAATTGACTTTTGTTTCTTGCTAAACCAAGAAACCAATCTGCCTCCAAGAAATTAGCAGCTTCCACTTATGCTTTTCCTATCAATCTTGCAACCTGCAAAATCTGCATCTGAGTAACCTATTAGTTTAAAATCTGATTCTCTGGGATACCACAATCCCAGATCAGCTGTTCCCTTAAGATACTTGAATATTCTTTTCACAGCTGTTAAGTGAGGTTCTCTTGGATCTGCTTGAAATCTTGCACAAAGACAGGTAGCATACATGATATCAGGTCTACTAGCAGTTAGATAGAGTAAGGAGTCAATCATACCTCTGTAATCAGTAATATCTACTGATTTACCAGTATCCTTATGTTAGATATATTTGATAATGTCATGGCTAATATGATTTATGTTTAGTTTTCAGATCTTACTTAAACAGGATAAATCAGTACTTACTGGAAGTCAGGACTTAAGGATATCAGTACTTATATTATCAGGAGATAATCATCAGAAGATGGATATCAGAACTTAAGTATTGAAGGACGTTCAGATAAGGACAGCAGCTGATTAAAGGAAAGAAGATCGAGATAAACATAAGAAGAAATATGCATGAAGAAGGAATTCTATGAAGAATAGAATACTTGGAAGAAAAGATATCTGATTGATATATTTTAGAAAGCAGAATTATATTCCATATCAATTAGCGATTATCTTGTAACTGTGTAGTATATAAACACAGACATAGGGTTTACACTATAAGTGTTATCATATTCGAGAAGAAAATAAAAAAGTAATATAATAAAGCATCAAGCAATTGTAACCCTAGCAGCTCTCGTGATATTTGTTCATCATTGAGAGGTAACAGTTCCATACTGTAACAGAGTTTATTGTTTCAATAAAGTTTGTTTTCTGTTACTTGAGTTATTAAAGTTCGATTTGATTGTACTTTGCACTGTATTCACCCCCTCTACAGTGTGTGTGTGACCTAACAAGTGGTATCAGAGCCTATCTGTTAATGCACAAACAGTTTAAAATCCAAACACAATCATGTCTGACACAGAAACTCTAACTAAGCCTACCAAAACTGAAGAACGTCCAAAGACACAAATTCAAAGTCGGTATGAGACCATCAGAGTTCCCATACTGAGACCATCTGAATATGCCATATGGAAGGTGAGGATGACCATGTTTCTGGAAGCTACAGATCCAGAATATCTTGATAGAATCAAGGAAGGACCTCACAAACCAACCAAGCTCGTTGTTGCAGTTGCAGGTGAAGCAACAAAAACTGTACCAAAGGAGAAGAGTGATTATACTGCTGAAGATATCGCATCAATTGCTAAGGATGCTAAGGTACGACACTTACTCCATAGTGCCATTGATAATGTTAAGAACGCAAACAAGGTAAAATCACCTAGGAAAAATATGAATGGAAAGGAAGGTGTGAATAAAAGCAATGATTATAAGCCTGTTCCTAAATCTCCTAGGAAAACGTGTCATAACTGTGGAAGTTCTAACCATCTGGCCTCTTTTTGCAGGAAGAATAAGAATATAATCTCCTTACCTTCAAAGTCAGGAGTTAAGAGTCAGTCTGTTAGATATAAGCCACAAAATCCTTGTTTTCATTGTGGTAGTTTATGGCATTCCATTTATACTTGTAAGGAATATCATAGTTTGTACTATGATTATTATCAAATAAAACCTTCTTCAAAGAAAGTTTCCATTGTTCCTTCTAGTGTAAATTCTGATTCAAAGTCTGATAGTGTAAGTTCTTGTAACACCCCCAAATCCGGGATCGGGGATCCGGGTTGTCACGAGTTCCATTTCCCTTAATAACACCCAATCTTAATAAACAATCAATTACTCCATACTGTGACCCCACAATAAACACACACACCACAAGTTATAGTCTTAGAGATGAATATCCAAAAATAACATGAGTCATTTTATTCCACAATTATTTGCCATTACACATTAAAAGGGTTTCTGAATAAATTTACATTTTCCTTGCCATTATTACAATTCATAAATATACATAAGTCTGGTACATCAAAAGTTGAAAGCCTAGCTTATTGGTAGATCTTACCTCAGCTACAACGGCATCAACGCCTACAGGAAACTGCGGAACGTTTCCTATTCGCTCGGGAATTGGGAGCTTGATCCTGTTCATCTTGTCTATCTGTTGTTGTGTGATGAAAGAAGAAAGCAAGGGTGAGTAACACACCCACCGAAATAATATATATAATAATTAACAATATATGAGCATTCTCATAGTACTCATGAAAGTCTTGGTCAAGAAGAAATGAACCAAGTTTGATCTCTTACGCGACCAAGTCGCAAAATATTCAGTATATATGTACACATACTTTTCAAAATCTTGGAAGTCCTCTTCCATGCATAATAAACACAGAGTTCCAGTTTATAACTATATAAAAATATCGTTGCAAGGTGATCTCATATATCTAACTTTGTCTCAACATTTTTCTGAAAATCTTTGACATGCATATGATAATCATTTACTAGATATAAGTTTAAAAGATGAAGTTAAAAGATACTCCAATATACTTATATCTTTTCCGAATACTACTTGAACTACCATCGTTCAAGTTATAATTAGTTTCAAAAGTTCATCACATAGATGAGACTACAAGACAAGATTTGAATAGATTCAATCTTTATGATATCATTCAAAAGAAATGAAGTTACGAGATACTTCATTAAGTCACGATATATATATCCATATATATCTCTCATACATTTCCTAAAAACCTCTATCATGTAAAGTATGAACAGAGTTTGTAACATCCAATGAATTTTGGAAAGGAAAAGAATTTTGGCATAAACCCGATATCTTACTGATCAGGCAAAGATACCAATAAGTAACCTTTTCTACTGTAGATGGATGAATTCCTCGCCGGTCATCACCCAGGCCGCATTAGGACCTCGCGCTAGACCGTTACCCGGCCACTCACGCGTGATTGGACTGTCACCCAGCCTCTTACACCTTCATAGACCGTACCCCGGCCTGTCGCTTATGCCGACTCAATTAGATGGACTTACTTCCCGAATATTGGGCAAGTAATCAAATTGTTTTCTCAAAACAGCAACCTCGTTGCGAATATAAAATACACCACAGAGCCGGATCCCTAAGATTTTTGAGCGAATATTCAAGTCTCCTTCGAAAGGAAGATCTTAAATCTGGAAACGAGTTTTTGGGATCCGCTCTAACTTTTAAAATTATTTTGAAGACTCGAAAATATTTTTAAGAATGTTAGAGTAATGCTGATTTAATAAAATAAATCAGTCCCGATATATTAGAAAATATCTGAATATTATTATTTAAATAATATTCCCATAAGGATAATCCTTATAAAAATAATTGAAGTAAAAGTTTTAAAACTCATACTTGAAATGAATAATAAATAACCAAAGATATACTTATACGAAAGTACGATCTTTATTTGAATAATCGAAAATAAGTTTGATTATCGAAACATTATTCTTCAATAAAATAAAGAATATTATTTAATAAAAGAAGCGGAGTCATAAGTCCTCGAATGAATATTCAAAATAATATTCATTAAATAAAATAAGCGGAGTCATAAGTCCTCGAATAAATATTCAAAATAATATTAATTAAATAAATAAGCGGAGTCATAAGTCCTCGAATGAATATTCAAAATAATATTCATTAAATAAATAAGCGGAGTCATAAGTCCTCGAATGTATATTCAAAATAATATTCATTGAATAAAATAAAGTTATCGAATAAACCTTATTCGATTAATAGTTTTGAAAACTATATCTATATATATATATAAATAAATATATATATATATATATATTATACTCGGGAACATCGACTCCCGGTTTAGAAAAATGTTCACCTTTGGGTCCCCTATACTAAGGGTATACGCAACTACTGCTTATCTCTAGCATATGTATTATGCAACTTATAAGCATTTGAATCAACAATTAGATATCAAGATTACGAAAAAGACATGCATATATACCATATCAGCATGCTCCAATATATCGCAAAATTTGCTAATAACAATCATGCACTTATCACAAGATAATGCATATACATATATTTACATCACAACAACAGTATAACGGGTAGAAAACTTGCCTGAGTGTTCCCGGATAGACTTAAGCTTAGAGTGGGTCTGATAACCTATGAACAACAACATAAGTCGGAATTAAACCCTGGTTGCTTAAGAAACTAGACTTTAACCAATTGAACCTTAACGTTCGCTTATGGTCACTTCTACGCTTAACGAATCACATAAGTCGCTCGAGTACCCTCGGCTCCATCATTTTTAATAAATTAACCATTAAGAATTTTAAGGCGATTCTTTCGTGAGTACCCTACCAACTGCTTAATCCACTTTACATAATTGTTTCATACTCCAATTAGTCATTTAAGGGTCTTAACCAAGGTTTCAAAGTAAGGCGAGGGGTAAAGGTTCGTTCGCGAAATGCCGTTACTTAAAACGGTCATTTCTCCTAAACCGTACATCGGATTCAAGCGAACCACATATCAAAACGAAGCTCGTAACATGAAATATCTAAACATGGCAAAGGTTAGAATCTTTCAGTGAGTTCACGGGTCATAAAGTTAAGAACAGAACAGTTAAGGAAAATCGGGCATTATGACGTTTATGTTTATGCGATTTCCAATTTTTAAACCACTCCAAACAACCACCATTCAACTCACAACCAACAATACAACCAACCCTCATCCAAACCTTACTACATCAGTCCCCAAACCTCAAGATTTTCCAATTTATATAACCCCACACATGGACTACTAGCTATACTTAAGTTTCATTAACTATAAACAAGATTTCAACATCCAAATCACTACAAATCCAATCCAAACTCTAAACACACAAGCATCATACTTCTCATTTACTATAACCATCAAAACCATCATAATACTCAAAGTAAAGTTAGGGTTTGGAGGTGTTATACCTTCCTTGGAGTGATTAGAGTAGATAGGAAGTCTTAGGGAGCCTCCTACAAGCTTGATCTTTCCAAAGAAATCAAGAACACAAAGTTAGGTTTTGAAGTTTCTAAAAGTCAGATTGAAAGAACTGTCAAAACAAGGGTCTTACCATGCTTATTTGGACGAGACTTGTGAACAAGAGTTGTAGGCCATCTCAATAACTTTCCAAAGAGCTATAGAACATACTATTTGAGTGAGTATTGAAGGAGATATTGTAGTTTGAAGTTGCTGCTCTGGTTTTGGCCGAGAGCTTTTGTTCTTGGAAAGCAAAAGTCAACTTCTAATTTGTGTTTTGTGATTTGTTTTGCCTTGGCTTGGTTGTTTTGCTTTTATTTTGATTAATTACCTTTTAACCATGGTGAAATTTGTGTGGTTTATAATCAACCAACACTTCCTTCCCTTTTGGTCATGCTCATGTCATCCTCCCATGTCATCTTCCCACACTTGTCCTCTTCTTGTTGGTGTGATGACATCATCATCCACTAACTCTTTGATTAACTCCTAATTACTTGGCTAATGACCGCTGATCTGTTATACAGTTCGCTTAACTTTCGTTCTCTTTATCATTTGAGGGATCATACTCGGGATCTTATTACTTGGGTTCCCTTAACCTTTCTCAATACATTATATTCCTTTTATGATCCTCTCTTATAATCCTTGAATTTAAATCATTTTAATCATGTTACCTTATACTCAATTCTTTCGGTATCTGGTGGATTTTCTGGAAAAATCAAAGTGTTCGAATTTGGATTCTGACGATCTTTACATACACTTATTTACTTTATGGAATACTAATACGATCTTAGAATTTCCATAACAGTACTCCTATATAGCGTGGTCTGATAATTTTCCTTAATCAGCATCATCAGCAAAAGTTACTATATATCCGTGTTTTAAAAATTCCAAAAATTGGGGTTATTACAGTCTCCTCTCCTTAAAAGGATTCCGTCCCGGAATCGGATAGAAAATGAATAGGGATGCTCTCTTAGCATTGCACTTTCTAACTCTCAAGTCAATTTTCCCACATTGTGGTTCTACCATCAAACTCTGACTAGTTTGATAACCCTTCTCCTAAGCACTTGTTCCTTTTCAATCTATAACCTTTCCCGGTTGCTCCATATAGGTTACGTTTGGTTGCATGCCTATGCGCTCATATGTTAACTTCCCAATATGACTTAATATGTCCAAGGGTCCAACAATTCGTGGGCCTAGCTTTCCTTTCTTTCCAGACCACATCCCTCCTTTCCAAGGGAATACCTATAACAGCACTAGGTCCCCTACTTCCTACTCTTTTTCATTTCGTGTCAAATCAATATACTTCTTATATCCATCTTGGGCTATTACAAGCCGTCCTCTGATTAGATCTATTATATCCTTGGTCCTTTGGACTACTGCGGGTCCGAACATCTTGCGCTCTACAACTTCATCCTAACATAAGGGAGATCGACATTGTCTTCCCTCAAGGATCTCATAAGGCGATATCTCAATACTGACATATGATCTATTATCGTAAGAAAACTCAATCCGTGTTAAGTGATTGTTCCAATTTCTCTCAAGTCTATTGCACAGACTCTCATCATAGCTTCTAGCATTATTGCTTTTACTTCTCAATACCCATTCTTTTCCAGTTCATAGTCATTACTATCTTCCGTACATAATACTATACTGGTTACACTTTTGCTCGTTAGCATTCTATAACCTTTTAATAATTGCGTCAACATTAGTATCACGAACGCGTTAAATTCGGAATACCACCACACTGATACTACTCCTTCCTAGCTGCTTCTATCTTTGAAAGCTTGATCCATCGTATAGAAGTAAAAGAATTTATTGAGAGATCACTATGATCATGAACACTTGTTATATCGCATAGTTAGTACAGAAGTTGGCCAGCCTTTAGTACTTGACAAGCAATTAAATAACATGTGGTATTCTACTAGGCTTCTATCACATAGATAGATAGTCATTCGGCAATACCTCCCCTTCTGAAAGGGTTGTTCTTCTCAGCTTACATGAAATGAAAAGGAGAGAAAAGAACGAATTGAAGAGAATCATATATATATAAAAATACTGCCACAAAATATCTGGCTTGAAATCTACCTCTAAACTATAGACGTTTGTCATAGGAGAACAAAACATATACGTATATATATCAACATTAAGTATTATAGCATCGCATTTCACATGCCTAAATATTTTTTCTATCCCGTCCATCATTCTATGGACCCATGCTCTTGTACGAGCTTATACACAATCACCTTTAAATCTCCCTCGACATCGAAATTGAATCTGGGATTTCATTCTAGACATCATCATTATTAGAATTCTATGCTTGCACCGCAACCTTCCTCGTATAGTAATACGACTCTCTATTGATAAGAAGGAATAAGTATTCAATAGGTAGATAATCGACTTAATTAGCCTATCAATGATAACTTATACACCACCACGACTCGATTAGTGGTACTTAATCTCAATATTCATTACCATACAACTCTCGCGATTGTAATCGGCTCATTATTCAAAGAATCGTTGATGCATTACTATAGTCCACCACGGACCTATGGTAGTCATTCGTTTTCCTTGGAATCTTAATAGCTAACCATACGGAGTCCATACCTGTCGTATCGAATTCTTCTAAGGAGGTAACATGATCACCGCTCATGATTCATGAAGAACACTCCTGAACTTGACGCACATATGACATGAAGCAGATAAAATTTCAGAAGAGTTTCAATGAAAGCAACGATAGCAGATTAATACCATTATTAACCATATGTCTTTATTAGTAGACATGAAGCTCAAAGGTTCATTTAGTCCTCTCGTAACATGGTCCTGGTTTATCTCAAGATAGGACCTTCTAAAATAGATAGCCCGCTCACAGTGCTAACATGAATTAAATCTTTACCAAACTACTATTACGGTTGAGTATCGTACAATCATCAGAAGAAATGTCAATCTTTCAAACCATAATACAACCTTCACGGCTTTAACCATCGTCACTGTATTCCTCTGGCACGTGTGCTTATAATTGTCCTCTTACACTTAAAGTGTCGGCCACCTCTTTGACCTTTCCTGATAGTAAAATTTCCTTACAATCAATGTCATTTTTTTACCACCTCCAAATAAATTTTCTACCTCATTTCAATCACTGCTTATGTGAAAATGCTTTTCTTAAGTCCTGGTGAGAAGAAAAAAATCACCATTTTTTTTCCATAAGTCATTGTCTTAGTCTTTAGATGTGAACATTGCCACGACTGACTCTCGATCATACCTAGGACGTCTCTTATCTTGGGTCCTTCTTGTTTTCACCAATCTCGACCCTCATTGGGTCGATCTATACTTTCTTATGGTTCAACACGTGCCCCACTTGGCATTATTATAATTACGTCATATTTCCTTTACCAAAATTTCTATTCTGGAGAACTTTGAATATTACCTTTCTCCTTGTAAAACCTCTAAGGTTATCCTTGAATCGTCCCTCCTGTATTCCCTAGATACAGGGCATATCAAAATACCATTTACTAATATTAGAACCATTATCTATGTACTTCTGAAAAATTTCTCCACTAATCCTTAAAGGTTGTTGTTGCTTTAATCTTTTATTCCGTATTACCCAAACTCATAATGTCCCTATTAAGGGTGAAATGCCAACTTTTATGCATTCCCCTAGGGTTCATCTCAAGTTATCAAAGTTATATCCTTAATTCCACCTTTAAAAAGGTACTTACGTCCTTCCATGGATAAATCAAGTCATATATCCCTGATAAGGGTATCTTATTCAATCATTCCCACCTCGATAGTCTATACCAATTTCACAATAGCATCCTTATTCAAACTGAGGTCAACCCATATGGCCTTCAAAAGATAACAATGGTTACCCGCTTTTCTTTCCTAATTTGGTAATGACAACAGGGATGTTCTGGAAGATATTGGTCGTGTTCAACGTGAACTTCTTCTTAATAATTCCTCATTTACTTTTGTTGTTTATCTCAACAGTCATCTCAATGTTGGGATATCTTTCATACCTGGCGTCTCCCTTTCCGGGTATCATGCCACCGGTCTTACATATACTTCACATTCTTGAAGATCACTTCCTTCATCCCATTTTCCTAATATCTTGTTATCCTGTCTCATCAGTCTATCCGCGTCTCATTATTTATCCTTCGAACTATCTCAAGGTTTCCTCGAATCCTCCCAACTTACAGGGGATAAAATATATGTATCTCTTATGCCTTCAACCATCAATTTTAACTCATGGTGAATCACCCTCATCCTGACGATTACATACTTTTCTATTTCTATTGCTACGAGTCTTTAGGGTTTCCTCATACCCAACTCCCTTATCATTCCTCAAACTCTATTGCCTTTATATTCCTTTCCACTTCAGTTTCTTTTTATTTTCCCTTCTCTTATCATTATTTCATGAACCAACAAAACATAAGCATTGATTTCAAACACCCGTCATTATGGATTCGTGTCCTCACGAATCTTGACAACTTTTATAACTTAGATTATCAGATATTTAGCAAAGTTTCCTTATTAACCTAGACTCATGGTAGTAAGCGTTGTTATGTTGCTGACTAAATATCTTCTCCAGTTCGTAAGGCCTCATCAACAGCCCCAACTTTAGTTATTCTCGGCTTATAAGTTAGGAGTCTAGGAATTGCACGACCATGGACTAGTTAAAATGGAATGGTGCCCATGGAGTTGTGAAAAAATATATATTATAGCAGTATTATGTCCATGGTAACTACTCAACCCATTTACGAGGTTGGTCCCCGAAAAAACAACGTAAATGCATTTTGATGGTACGATTAACAACTTCTGCCTATCCGTCGATCTGGGGTGATAGAGAGAAGAAAATTTAAGTTCAATACTACATAAATGAAATTCATGCCAAAAAGTGGTTGTAAAACTGGGATCACAACTCATAATCACCAACTATAGAATCTGGAAGTCCATGTAATTGATAGATGTTGTAAAAGAAAACTTGAGCTACAGAGACAACGGTGAAAGGATGTGCAACTGGAATAAACTGTGCATATATTGAAAGCTGTCCGACCATTATAAGTAGAGAAGATTTTCCACATACTCTAGGAAAATCTTCACAAAAATCTATTAAAATTTCATCCTATATCTATTCTGAAATTTGAAATGGTTGTAAGAGCCTCACGGAATGCAAGTTTTCCCATTTATGTTGTTGGTAGACTAAACAATGGCGAACAAAGTCCTCTACTGTGGTTTTCATTCCTTCCAATAAAAATCAGCCTTGATACGATGGATAATCTTTTGAATCCTTTTTTGAGTGGATTCATGTACAGGTTAAAGATGGCTGGAATTTATATCGATGTGGCCGAAAATAAATAAGCACACAGACTGTTACATGCAATATCGTGACGTGAAAATGCATCAACAACCTGTTTAGTGCACCGGCTTTGAATTCTACCTTGAAATCCCCAACAGCTTGTTGACCTAATGTTGTTGTAGAGAGGTCATCAATCGGTGCTCCAACAGAAATTTAAGATTATAATTAATGATCAGTTTTAATGATGGTCTTCCCCAAATATATGGATGCCAATGTTAGACAGCTTCAACTAAACCAATTAGTTCACACTTATTAGAAAGGAATTTAAGATGTCGTTCAGCCAACTTATTGAAGGGTTTTTAGCACATAAACGCAGCGAAAACGTAAATTTAAATCTTAAAAAACCGAAACCCTCCGCAGGATCCATGCGAAAAATAATATTTAATTCATAGTTCAGTATATTTACCTTAAGAAACTTTACGTTAATGGAAAGAAGGAGGTCTTTAATAGTGATCCAAGAACAACGAGCGGAGATCCTTAGAAGCTGTTCCTCAAGTGTGAAGCACTCCACCGGTATCCACCAAGAAAATGATGTAATGAAGGAGGAGGAGGTGGAGAGAATTAGGGTTTTGTAAATCTTTTGGTTGAGGCAAAAATAGGGTTTATAATAGTATATTTATAGGCAAAATTTTTAGCTGAAAATTTTCCCATAAAATATTATTATCATTAACCCTTTATTATCTATTATACTTATTATAGGCCAACATGGTCTTTCAGGCTATTTAGTAAATTAATCATTTACCCCTCTTTCATATTAATGTTGAAAAAATATGTTTGTCATGAGAATTGAACCCATAACCTTCCCATTATGAAAAGATTATGTTCACATCTCCAACCACTACATCAAAGATATTTATGATGCTTTTTTAAAAATCATTAACTACATGCACAAAAAACTCACTGACTACATTCAATTTAATAAATATAAATTATCATAACAATTTCCCCACTAATAAATAATATTCTATTTAAATGAATTATGTTGCCTATATATTATATGTAATACATACCAACATGGTTTTTATCAGTTATGAAAATACTATTATATACCTTCTATTAATTTAAAACTTGAGTTTTTGACCAATCACAAAACGACTGAAGTACTCTAACTATTTTTGCAAATAACTTTCATGTTATAGCAACTTTAATGTTCAATTTAGATAAAACGATAATAGTTAACATACAATACACAAATAATGATAATCGATAATTTGAATTTACATATAAGTAAATTAATTGTACTTAAAAAGATAAATTCTAAAATAACCAATTAATTTTATTTATTAATTTTCAAGATTTTAACTTAATATAAGTGAATTTTTAATGTAATACTATATGAAATATATATTTACACACATATATATAATTATTATAGAGTTTTAGGGAAAACGAATTATATGTAAAATTATATATAACATATAGTATTATTCATTATTATAAATAAATATATATATATATATAAGTTGAGTAATATATTTGTAATTCATTTTTTGTGAATATAGCGATATCACCATCCCTTTCACCATGACTATCACACGATCACTACCAAGCAACACTGCCAAAATTGTCAAAACAAAATTGAAAACGCTAAGTATCTTTATTAAAACCACATCAACACCACCGAAATGAAAGTAAAAGCACTAAAATCTGAACTCAAGTACCTAAAATTTGAAAAAGAAATTACTACAATTTTTCATATTTGGAGGTGCTGGTTATAGTGATACCGACGGTAGAGGAGGAGAAAAATAACAATCATTGGGTTTTTAACTCATATATATCATTGAAGTATGAAAAATGATATAAATGAGCTTACAGAGGTGTGGTTTGTAATGAAGCTGAAATTCAGTGACAAATTTATCCGTAAGTAGTGGCCGGAATGGTGGTCGATTCCGTGATATGAAGGAATGGTTAAGGGAAGATGGTGTACACACATAATATACATAGGTGTGTATGTAGTAGGAACGATAATGACGATGAGGATGTACAAGTTGATGATATGTAATGATAATGTCACTGTTGTCGAAAATGGTATAAAATTTGGAAAAATCCATGAGGATGATGGTGAAACATATATAAGATTTGAATATGTTATTATGATTTAATATATTTATAAAAAATAAGACCACTTGTCACGGGGTCAGATTTTCAACCTTGAATTCTCTGATCTGTGCGACCTACTCAGTCACCAACCTAGGCGCCCAAGCAGTCAGCCTTCCCGAGAGGTTGTCGCTCAGCAGCCCCTAGCAGCCCCGACAACACCAGCAACCCCAGCAAACCCAAGCATAATGTATATAATATTGAACCAACGCACAACAAGAACCAATCGTGTGTGCAAGTGTGTCTAATTACCAATAAAATGTAAGACACAACAGATTTATGAGCCTGAATGCTCAACCTTCTATTGACCAACAATATAAGGATACAACTCGATTATGCTTACAGACTTATACTACTGCCTAGCATAATAATATAACCCAACATATATTTACAGACTTTTACCCAACTGCCTAACATATGGATACATGTTACAATGCATACATGCCTACATACATTTAAATATGTTATTATGATTAAATATATTTATAAAAAATAAGAGCATATGATTAGTTCTTAATTCTACTTTGAGCATTTAGACACACCAACACACGTCAGTCTACTAACTCAAGGATATGTCATAAGTTTTTAAAAATTGTGTTATTTTGTCTTTATAAGTTATATTTTTTTAAATGATATATAAAATTCCTTAAAAATTCTTACATTAGAGCAAGTCCAACGATGTCCTAGTAGGTTCCTTATAAATATTATAAAATATTAACTCTTAATGATTTAAGAAATGATTTTGAATTTTTACTACAATAATGATCCTTATCTTCATTCATTATTATTATAATAATAACAAATTTGAATGAGATAAGAAAGCAGGAGAGAGAAATGAACTAAAAAGAAGAGAGAGAAATCAATTTTTTATTGATAAAAATGATATAAGGGATGACTTGTGGTTCTTTAAAGATAAGATATGAGAAAGGTGTTTTAGTGATATAAGGAACCATTAAGACACCGTTGGAGTACAGTTTTATGTCATATTCCTTATATTTGGACTTAAGAGCATGTTTAATGAACCTGTTGGACTGGTTCTAAGAGTATATCATTATGATTACATATAAAATTCAGATAAGAAATTCAAGTTAGTATCACTTTTTATAAATGAATTTTTTTTACCAAATGTATCAAACTAATAACTTATAATTTTTCAAAAATTATGAATCATCAATTTCAAAAATCAAAATGATCAAATTATAGGATTTAAATGGATCTCGTGCTTTGCACGAGCTACCATGCTAGTTCTCACTAATAATTAAAACACCTTTTAATTATTAATCCTTTTTCTAAACTCTTTAGAAATAATTCTCTCACTTAATTTAATTTCCAAAAATTAAATTCTTACTTAATAATATTAAGAACCTTTTCTTAATTAATTTATAATTAATTAAATCTCATTTAATCAATTATTAAATTTACCAATTAATTATTTATTTCATAAATAAATAATTATCAGCCGTTATTAATTAATTCCTCCACCATTAAAGCATTCTCTTATATGGTGTGACCCTGTAGGTTCAATATTAAGCCGGTAGTAGAAATAAATAATAATAAAACTATTTTATCATTATTTATATAAATTCTCTAATTTATTAAATATGATTAATTAATTAATTAATCATATTTATTCAACATCGTGAGGGATACTTCTCAGCATATCGCGACTATCCGAATAATACGAATTCACTGCTTAGAATACCAAGAACCTATTCAGTGAGTAGTTACCATACAATTAATTCCTTCTACCCTGCAATGTCACGATTAAATACAAGGTATGGAACTTGTGTCAAGCCTATCTTATTTAATCACTTGCTTTCCCATTCACTATGCTTAGTTCTATTTAATGTAAATTAGAAACTCCTTTCTAATTTCATTCACTCTGGCCAGAAATTCCTGAACTAACATAAGTGGATCAGCATTGAACATTCTCTTCTTACACTGGAAGGGGTAGATCCTTTATTGATCATACACTATCTTCGTGTACAAATTCCTATACCCAATAGAGCCCTTATAATTGTCCCTTGAGACTAAGAACTAAACCAAAGCATAGTTCAGTGTACACAAGATGACTATGATGACCTCAAATCTAAGGATACTTGTATAACTATCACTATGTGAACAACTGCTAACACGTGAGTGAACTCCATCAGTTGTTCAGCTGTGTGAGTCATGTTCAGTGAACTTATTCTATAATAAGCACCTACATACTAGCTATAGTGTCACCACACAAATATCTATGAGAACAGACATCCTTCATAATGAAGCAATCATAGTATGTATCAATATTTGCGGATTATTAATTACCAGTTAGTAATCCTACGACCAGGAACTATTTAAGTTTAGAGTTATCATCTTTTAGGTCTCGTTATTATGATCTCATCACAATCCATAAAAAGCTTTACTCTAAATTGTGGTATATCTTATTTAAACATTTAAATAGATAGAGCCTGCAATAAAAATAAAACAAGTCTTTTATTAATATTAATGAAATCAAAACAGATTACATAAAAGTTATTCCTAAATCCTCATACATGATTGGACTTAGGACATATCTCTTTCACTTATGACATAAAAAAGAAATTGGATATTCTTTTTGTTACAATACATCCCTATGTCAGCACTAGATGCATCAAATTCTATCATAAAGTCTTCATCAAAATTTGGTATTTGTAAAACTTGAGTAGAAGAGAGTCCTTGTTTCAAGGATTGTAATTGCTCAGCTACATGTGTCCACTAAAAATAATTCCTTTTTAGTAAACTCATGAGAGGTGTCGCTTAAACACCATAAACTTTCACAAATTTACAAAAGTTATAAGACAGGCCTAGAAATCCCTTTAAAAGCTTATATGATCTCGGTAAAAACCTTCACAACGGCTGCAACTTTACTTACATCTTCTAAAACTCTTATTTCATGAATAAAATATCCCAAGTATGTGACTTGAGTCTCACCAAATGAACACTTGGAAAGAATAACTGATATAATTGAAAGAAAATAAAAAATAATCACAAATGTTGAATGTGTTCAATCCAAATACTGTAATAAATTAATATATCATCGAAAAAGATAAGTACAATTTTTTGTAATTAAGCTTAAAATATCTTATTCATAATTGACTGAAATGCCGATGGACCATTTATAAGTCCAAAAGGAATAATAAGAAACTCGAAGTGCCCATGGTGGGTAGAAATGCCCTGGGGTTACAAAACCCAACCTAACCAACCCTATCCAACCCGAACCGATCCTAACTCAACCCGAAAAAAGTAAAATCGAAGTTTACTTGGGTTAAAAATTATTCAAATCGAAATAAATGGGTTTGGTTAGGGTTTTACCGGCCCATTCTAACCCGACCCGTAAATTTCATTATTATGTTTGCATGATTTATAATTTTATAACTACTTTGCATGCACATTTTATTCTATCTTTATTACATATTTACAATATTATTGCGTAGAGTTTAAATTAGTTTATGTTTATGACATTTATAATTTAATCTTTGTGTTTAACCTCTGTAAACACAATGAGCACATGCTCTATTAAGCGAATGTAACTTTAAAGTTACATCTAAATATAACACAAGACATGATGTGGATTTTAGTTAGTTAAGTTGATATAAGAGTTTATTTTAACTTCAAATGTTTGAAATGAGAATTTACAAAAAAATAAATTATATTTAAACCCACCCAACCCGATGAAATTAAAACCAAACTTTGATTGGGTTATAATATATTAAAACTGAATTAAATTGATTGGGTTTAGGGTTTTGCGTATAACCGGCCCAACTCTACCCGCGGGTTCCCCTAATTGTGGGTTCTGAAAGCCGTTTTCTCAATATCTCTTGTATACATACAAACTTGATGATATCTAGACCTGAGATCCAACGTTGTAAATAAACGAGCTCCATGAAATTTATCCAACAACTCATCGACTAATAAAATTAAAAAATTTCCTTTGATCATTCGTGCATGTAATTTCCGAAAGTGCACACAAAGTCGCAATGAACCATCATGCTTTTAAACTAATAACATTGTAGAAGGGAATGGTGAACGACTTGATCTAATAAATACCTTGAAAAAGCATGGCTGAATATTATCGTTTAATATCATCTTTTTATCGGTGTGGATAATGGTAAAGCCGCAACACAATTGGCTTGGTGCCTGTTAATATTGTGATGCGATGATCACAACTCCGCGCTGGTGGAAGTCATTGAGATTCTTAAAATAGGTCTATAAATTATGCCAATAATTTTTCAGTAAAGATTATGGAGTCACCTCTCCTTGAAGCACATAAGATGTTGCTGCCTTGTCAACCAATTTTTGCTGTCAAGTAAAAAGATGTCCTTACAAAGTAAACTATATTGTCATTGATGAAAAATCCTAGAATCTAGGTCCCAAGGCTTGTAAGAATTTTACTTCCAATACTACATCAAAGCCCTCCAGAGAAATGATCAATAAATCAATGTAAAAGACTTTAATTTCAAATTGTAATTGAATAAATGAGAAATACACGTACTTGTTATTTTTTCACCATTTGCCGTTATAACTTGAAGCCCATTTCACTTCCTAAATTAACTAATGAAACTGTGAGCCCTTCCTAAATCAACTAATCCCAACATAGGGTGCCTATTCACTAATATATGCAGTTGCATCCTATAAAATTTCTTTTTCCTATTATAGCATGTAGAGATATCTCCAGAAGAATGTCCACTTCATCCTCATTTTCACCGGCGTGATCTTCCACTGGTTACCAAAATATTCTTTAAACATTGATGGCCAATTAAATAAGATTCATCTTTATTATATCAAAGGCCTTCACTACATCAGCTATTTCTGCCCTCAACAATCTCTTAATAATATGACACCTGGCACTACCTATAGATGTAGTTGTTGATAGAGCATGTGTTGCAGGTTTTGATTGTGTTTGACTTCTTGTTATAAATAAGACTACTGATGACTTCTGAGGATTTCATGTTGATGTGGCTCATCGCATTCTGCTATTAGCAATTAAAGATTTCTGCTCAGATGCTCTCGCCAAATTCATGGCAGTGACAAGATTAAGAGGCCCTTGTATCTTGACATCAATTCTTAGCCCTTCAGTAAGACCAGTTGTAAAGAGGCCCACTTGTCGCTCAGGCCTAACTGATGTTGCCCTTGCCAACAGGTTTTGGAATTGCCTCTGGTATTGCTCAAGCGATCCAGTTTGTTTCATGTTCACTAAATCACCTAATGAATTTTCACAAAGGGGAGGTCCAAATATGAGGAGACAACATGATTTAAATTGTTCACGTGTCATGCCGAGTTCTTTTAATTCCAATTTGTAACACCATAATTATGCTTTCCCAATAAGATGGAAATATGCCAATCTCACTTTATCAATAGTTTCATCTTTTGGTTGGAAAAGAAGTATTCACATCGGTACAACCAACCTAACGGGTCTTCAACGCCATCGTATGTTGAAAATTTCAATTTGAAGTATTGTGGGATAACAGGCTTGTGGCTATTTCTCGTTCGACTTTCTCTGATCTTTCTTTCTAAATAAAATCTTCTTTTTTAGTAATTTTGCTAGAACTGAATTTTTTTCTTGCACCTATCATTGTTACGTAACTTTAATTTAACAAATGTTGAATTGTTAAAATGTCTTTACGCAACTCCTTAATAATCTCTCCGGACTAACACGCCTATCAAGTTTTTGCGCAATTCCGGCTAGTTGATATTCGAAAACATCATGAGCTCTGTTGCTAAGTTATTAGGGCCCTGGATATAGAACTTGTAACATGTCTATGTGTTAAAACAGATTTTCTAGACGAGTTCTTTTCCTTCCCGAAAGAAGCTATTTTTAATGTTAAAGTTTTACTTAAGAGACTCCTAACTCTTCGTATTTATCGAGTTATGAAATATTTCATGTATTTATTCAATACTATTTTGTGTATTTTATTCAATACCATTCCATCTCTTTATAGATGAAATAAATACACCTTAATAAAAATGGATAAGCAAGTATTTTTTACAAATTAATTAGGAGATATCTCATAAGTCAATAACAACTCGAAAGATTAGCTAAATATCTCTAAATTATGAAAAGGAAATTATTCCTAAATTATGTATTCTCTTACCGGAGAGTTTCCAATAATTGAAATTATTTAAATAAATACTTAATAATTTTTAAATCTAGTTCCCTCCTCCGGGCCTCATATATTTCCTTCCGATAGATGTTTTGTCCAATAAAAAACATAGAGAAAATGTTTAGACCACCCCTGAGTTACTTCAAATAATTAAACAACTGCATAGAGCTGCAAACGAACAGAGTTGAGCTGAGTTTTACTTTTTCTAAACGAACTAAGCCGAGCCGAGTTGAGTTTAAGAACTGAGCCGAAAGTGATGTTCACGATCGTCTCGTTTATAACTGAGCCGAACACGAGTTTGTCCAAGAACAACCGGGCCGCGCCGAACTCGAGTCGAGTTCGCAGATGATCGAGTAATCCACTAACAGTTCGCATAAATTTTTTACTCGACCAACCTTATGGTTTAATTTTATAATTTTATAGGTTTATGGAGATCGAATATTAGTTTTATCGTATAAATATATACGCACACTCACACTTTACACTTGTTTTGTAACATATTACCTATAGCAGGTGACTAACTTGACGATGTAGTATATTCAAATTTCATTTATGTATTTTTTTACTTTAAGAAAAATATCGATAATTTTATGATTTTTTTGACAAGTTTGTAAAACTGAATCATCGATATTCACTTTCTAAAAAGAAATTTCAATCAATCTGAGAAAGTTACAGAATTATAACAAAACAATATATAGTCCCATGTAAATTTTATAAAAATACACTATTTTTCATATAAATATTAATAAAAATGATTTAAATATAAATATTATATATGAATAGAAATGATTTGAATATGATATTAAAAATACTGTTTATACGAATTAAAAAAAATTCAAAAAATTAAAATAAAATAAAATACGGGCGTAGGAATAGGAATATAGTATATAAGATTTGTACACCTAAGATTAAGACCAGTAATATAATATATATAGGCGGGAGATGACCTCTACTTCCCCCAAATATATCTTAATTTTTAATTAAAAAAATTAAAAATATTTAAACAAGTGTTTAGTAAATATTTATTATTATTATATATATATTTATAAACTTTATTCGAGTCGAGCTGAGTTAAAGAATTTGAGTCGAATCTGAGCCGAGTCCGAGCTAAACGAGCCGAGTCTGAGCCGAGTCCGAGCCAAATATATAAAAACTCGGCTCGGCTCGTTTAACTATCTGAGCTCATTTTCATGTTAACGATCGGCTCGTTTAAGCAAATCAACTAAATCGAGTTCACTTAAACGAGCCGATTCCGAATTTTGTTTACGAACAATTGTGTATAAGAATATTCAAGTTTATAGAAGTTTGGTGTACCGTGCCGATTACATTTCTTTGACGTGTCATTTTCAGAATTCATCCATCTGCACATTAATGTTAAGTTGTATTTGCCATATAATAAAAGTGCATTATATTCTCACACGTTTGCGAACTTGAATTGACTTAAATAAGTATAACTATGCATGTCAAAATACATACTCCTCCAATCGAATATAATACAAAAATTTTGTAACACGTGTAATTAAACCCCAAATGATTAAGCAGGTAGATTAGAAGTTTCGTTAATATAGAGTTGAACTTTAAAAATTAGTTTTCCAGAACGAAACGAGAAGCTTCCATTCGTTTAAGAAGGTTCTACGCGTGTGTTCGAAAATTCTTCTCCACTTGAAACAGTGTTCTGTGAACTGCCTTTTCTACTTCTGCGGCTCCAACCTACACATACATCATACGTACATCCATATTTAAAACACAACTTGGAGTGAGAACTAAGCACGTGGTCCAATTACCTTGTGTTGTAGATTTGTACTATATCTTTATAAAATTAAGAAATTATGTCATGCCATGCCATGCATGATAATTTGTTTTTTTTTTTACTTTTTTTTTAAACTTGGACAATCTGGTGATAAAAGTTATATCCACGGTCGATTTCAGATTTTTTATCCGCAGTCATAAGCAATGAATGTTATATATTAGCTCCCCACACTTATTTTGTCACTAGTTTTATTTTCACCTTTTATTCAATTATATTAAATAAATTAAAAGCTACGAGAATAATATATTACTTCTTAAAAAATATTAACATAATTAATTCCTAACTTATTATATCAACGAAACGTGGACAATTGTTATCGGAGAGATAGGATAAAAATGTGACAAAGGAACAGAACGGAGAGAGTAATTTTTTCCAAACGATATTTCTAAATTTATGTTTGTAATGTGAATATTTAACGAAGATGCTTATAATTTAGCTAGATTAACTTTAGCAAAATTAGGTATGTGGAGGTTGTTCTATCACACTGCCTGGGTAATGTTTTGTTTTAATTAAATATTTTTCTTTCAGAAAAAAAGACTGCTATAATAGTGTATTAAGTAATTTACCTTGGTTTCAATTCCTAGGACGGCAGAAAATTGTTGAGGCAAGAACTTGGATTGTACAAGTCTGATATTGGAGCTAGTTTTTTTGAGACATTTTAAAACCTCCAGCATCGAATCAATACCAGATGAAGGATATGCCACATTTATCCTTATCTTAGCTTCCTCCATTTCTGATCCCTCCCTACTACTACTCTCTCTTGCTCCCAGCATCTTATTCATCTCTCTCTTCTGCCTCTCCAGCTCTTCTCTACATCTCTTCAGTTCTTCCACCTTTTCAACCGCTGCTAACATTATTGAATGCTTATCCCTCTGCAAACAATCAAAAACACCAGAATGATCATGATCATGTGACGGTGAGAGACGTATACTTAAGTGGTTCAAATTCTACGGGGCACTACTAGAATTGCAGCAATAGACATCACCCGTTACACCGTTTGATAAATATTTCCGCACTTTGACAATTTCCAGAATGATGCATGTATCAAGTAGAAACTTCACTAACCTTGGTTCCGGAGGGCAACAAAGAATGCAAGCGCATGTAATTGTGCTTCTGCTTCTCCCTTCTCATTCTCTCAGTCAACATGTGTCGTCGACCCCGTTCCATTTCCGAATAATCATGAATTTCCTGATTAGTCCTACTCATACTCTTGATCAAGAATTCACTCATTCTTTTCTTTATGTTAACATTATTATTACTCCCAATTGCTTCAGATTCGTTGAGTCCATGTTGTGTATAACTAACAAAAGCACTCGGTTTCGGAGGAATCTCTTCTTGTAGCCATGAGAAAACTGGTTGAGAATGATAAGCAAAGAAGTGCTCCATCTCAATACTTTAGCTCACTGGCTAGCAAGTTCTTGAAATGTATAATAACGGTCTTGTTTGGAGGAAGGGTCCAAGGGATATATATAGGTAGTAAAAACCACATATTGATCATGTGGGTCAATAGAAAAAGTGGAAGCAGAGTTATTTTCCTTGTTTGGTCAAAGTGTTCGCGTTTGTTAGTGCGTGTATTTAACATTCTTCAAATCTTCCCCACCCAACATTAAAATATGTACAAAAATTATACCCCTTACAGAGCCGTTCGCGAACTGAGCCGTTCGCGAACCGAGCCGTTCGTGAACAAGCTCGGGTTCGGCTCGTTTCGTATTAATGTTTTGATTTTTTAAAAAATATTTATAAATGATCAAACCGTACGGATATTAAGATCAATATATTTTATTGATATGACAAAATTTTTAGAAAAAAATAAAAGTATTTGGTTTGTTATTTTAACAATTAACCGATGTTTTGACCAGAATTTTTTAATTCAGCTCGGCTCGGCTCGGTTCGGCTCGACTTGACTCGGCTCGACTTGGCTCGTTTTGATGTAGAAAACTCGTGTTCGGCTTGTGTTCGGCTCGGTTCGATTTTGTACGATAAAAGCTCGTATTCGACTCATTCGTTAACGAGTTCGAGCTCGAACACGGGTTTTTGTTCGTTAAGAAAGCTCGGCTCGGCTCGGCTCGGCTCGTCTGAAAAAAAATTAAAACTCGACTAGGTTCGTTCAAAACTCGGCTCGGCTCGGTTCGTGAACGGCTCTACCCCTTACTCCACTATTTAAATTGCCCAGTTGTTAAATTTCCACTCCATCCGCGTTCCCACCCAAGGTCCCCATTAATCTTGGCAATAGTGTTTATGAAAATACAACAAAAACTATTCTGCAAGGCAAGCTCCACTATTGTCGGATATGTTTTAAATGACCTACAAATTTGTCTGATATATGTTTCATCTGGGAGCCATTGTCGTGATACTTAAATAGTTGGCTGAAGCGTCTCCTTCGTGCAGTTTCCTCTCAGTCAAGAATCCAGGTTGTTTAGGGGGGAGTTTCACTTGTGGATATGGTTGCACGCATAACTCGAAACACTTCAAATTGATGTTCATGGATTGACTTTGCAATAACCTCATCTACTATGTCCAACAATTCGGAAATTGTACAACTTCTCCACGCCTAAATTTGGCGAGATGCACATAGTTCGTTAACCATAACATAACACACAGGTTTAGTTAAAAAAAAAAACTTTTTATTAAAACAGCATAGGAACTTACATGTTCGAGAAGGCTAAGATTGTCATCTGGATGAGTAAAATTTGAGTTTCTCTTTCCACTGACTATCTCTAACATCATAACTCCAAAGCTGTACACATCAAATTTTACTAAGAATTTGCCATCAATTGCATACTCAGGGGACATGTAACCACTACAAGAACAAATCAAACAATGAATCAGAATCCGTAATCAGGAAAGAATAATTTTTAAGAATTGTGGTGAGGTGATTCTTACTATGTTCCAACTACCCTAGTTGTATTGGCTTCACTTGCAGCTTCTCCACAGATTATCGCGGTACCAAAATCTGAAATCTTTGAGTTCATCTCATGATCAAGTAGAACATGCTGGCTTTGAGATCCCTATAATTGATGTATCCGGTTGAAGATAGAGACTAGCAATCCCAATTATTATGTTACAGCGCTTAGGCCAGTCAAGTACCTTGCTTTGATTTTTATCTGTTATCATATATTCAGTAGGTTACTTTACAATTTAATTAAACGAAGGTAAGAAAATACTGGACATATATCTTACTTGAAAAGGAAGAAAAAATAACAATTACTGAAGAGGATAAATGTACCAAATATAAATGAGTCTAAGCTTTTATTAGGCATGTATTCTTACACCAACATTCGTTCTCCTCCCTGCATTGAACATCGAAGAAGCTTCACAAGATTTTGGTGCTGAAGTCGAGCAATGCACGAAACTTCATCTTGAAATTCTTTTAATACTTGAGTTGAGTTCTTTGATAGCCTCTTTACAGCTATATCTCTTCCCTCGCCTAGCAGACCCTAAAAGGTATCAATGTGACAGTGTTATTTGGCAATGTAATCACATGGCGTTGAGTCCTTGTAATTTTAATGTACAAGAGTGAAACCAGTCGTTCTATTAGACTGTCTCTGTACATGCGAGTCACCTATACTTTCGTGAGAGAACAAGTGCACTAACATGGTAACTACCTTATACACGGGCCCCAACCCACCTTCTCCAAGCTTAGAGTTTGTAGAGAAGCCATTGGTGGCATTAGCTATGGTTGTGAAGTCGAACAATGGCAACTCTAAATCCTCATCATTATTCCTATTGCCCCCATCATCTTTAAAATACAGCCTTCTAATCCCTGCAATTTCATTATTTAAATTAATACAGTTAAAACTAAGCAAAAATTTGAAAACAAAAATCGACTGGCTACATTTAATTACGGTAGAATATGACTTCAATCTGTTTTTTTTAGAGATTATCTGTTTTGGACATAATTTTTGGGCTTTTGTTAACCGTCTAGAGAGTTGTACTATATAAACTATTTAGAGCATCACCTAAATATATGCTTTAATCTGTATTCTCAAGATAATTTTTTTTTCTATTTTGCCTATTTGTATTCTTTCCTTATGTTTATTACAATATTTCTTGTTTCCGATATAACAAACTGGCATCAAGAACCTCGTTCTAATTCTAGGATTTGAATTTCGGTTCACGGAGAAAGATATTTTGGGATGTCTGGTAGTATTAATGTGAAGGTCGACAAATTTATTAGGAGAAATAATTTCAGTCTATGAAAAATCAAGATGATTGCCTTGTTAAAGCAACAGGGGCTCTGGGCGTCGTTGAACACAAAATCGGCTGCTTTTGAAAGCGCTGAGATGGCCAGTCTCGAAGAAAAGGCACACTTAACAATTATGTTGTGCCTTGCAGATGATATTAATAGTGAAATCGCGGAGGAGGATATCGCGTCTAGTTTATGGTTGAAGCTTGAAAGTCTCTACATGACAAAGTCTTTAACAAATATGTTGCTTCTGAAGCAACGTCTATTTAGTCTGCGAATGCATGAAAGTATGCCTCTTCGAGATGACTTAGGTCAGTTAAACACAATTTTATTAGAATTGCGTAATATTGATGTTAAAGTTGAAGATGAGGATGTTGCTTTAATTCTGTTAGTTTCTTTACCATTATCATATGAGAATTTTGTGCAATCGTTTATTATTGGTAAAGATATTTTTTCTTTAGAGGAGGTTAGATCTACTCTTCATTCTAGAGAGCTGCGCCATATGGGGGCCGATACAGGTTGTAATATATAAGGGATGATGTCAAAGATCAATGGAGATAACAATATCATTAGTGTCTCTGATCAAAGTATGAAGCAAGCCAGATGGACATCTAATCTAAGGAGGAGATTAATGAACTATTATTTTTGGTAATCAGTTAAACTTGGGGCCAACCCTAAGTAAGTTGTATTGTTATCTTAATTTGTAACTTGTACTTGTAACACTTAAAGTCTATAAAAATATAAAGGAGCAGACTGGAGTCTTTTTCCTGAAACAGTATCAAGCCTAAGGATTCTATCTGGAAGAAGATCAAGAAGATCATGTCTCAGAAGAATTTTGAAGAAGCTTGGAGTTGAATAAATCTGTTTGGAGAAAAATATTCTAAGTCAAGATCTCTACAAGTCACGGATTTAATGTTATAGACAAGTCATTCGAGAACTCCAAAATGACTTATCGAGAAGTCAGGAAAGCTACTAGAGAACTCAGGAAGATATCGACAAGCCAAATTGAAGAACTGAAGATTAGAGATATTGACAATTCATTCCTTCACTAGAGAACTCAGAGTTATCGACAAGTCTACATTCAATAGAGAACTCTGAGTTATTGATAAGTCAAGTTCCACTAGAGAACTCAGAGATATCAATAAGTCAAAATTCACTAAAGAACTCTGAGATATCGACAAGGTAAATTTTGACTTGAGAACTCTGAGATATCGACAAGTCAAGAAGCCACTAGAGAACTAAGAGTTATCGATAAGTCAAATTGTAGATGTGAAGACTAGAGATATCGACAAGCTGAAGACCTCTACAAGCCAAACTAAATATGGAGTGCTAGAGATCTCGATAATTCTATATACTTATCGAGATGTCAAGTGTTCTATATACTTAAATTGGAGATCTCGATGTACAGTCTCAAAGTACAAGGTTGCAGATCAGTTCAATATCCAAGATAAACAATCAACAAACAATCCAACAGCTGGATTGACATGTCTAAAAAAAGCAGCTTGAAGAGTGTGCAAGATCAATGGCAAAGATTAACTGAGAGAGGAAGATTAAAGTGAACACGGGATGTTAAAGATATGATAAGCCAGAAATGGAAGATCTGTTTTTCTATAAATAGAAATGACAAGTGACCGTTTAGAAAAGCTAATAGCATGTTTTATTATCCACTGTGTAAACCAACAGTTAATTGAGTTATAAAGTTAACACTGGTCCTTTAGTCAGTTGTAACAATTTAGATCAGATTTCTTGTAACACTCGCAAGGAGAAGCTAAGCTCTTTATCAACAAAGAGCCTAGAAATTTTATAGCAAAACAATCTTAATTTTAATATAAAAAGTAAGTGAGTTTTAAAGATTTGTGTTCTTTACTTTTCTGCAAGTTTAAATTCTGCATGAACACATTTCACTACAAGAATCAATTTACTTTGTTCAACCATAAACATTCAAGAAATGCTCAAAAACAGTAAAATACATTCATCCCCCCCCCCATCTGTGTGTTATTCATTTTCTCACAAGTGGTATAAGAGCAAAATCTGAAAGTAAACAGATTTAAGATCTTGGAAGAATGAATACACAGAAAATCAGTAGCATCAAAATTCCTACCTTTGACAAAGCTAACTACACTCTTTGGAAAAAGAAAATGATGTTGTTAATCAAGATGGCCAATCCACTCTACATTCAGATCCTCAAGGATGGACCTTTCATTCCTATGGTTAGAATTGAGGAATCTATAGATGGAGACAGTATTATCCCAGCTCTTTATGCTCTAAAAGATCATGTTGAGTATACTGATCCTGAAAAAGAGAAAATCTCACTGGATAGTAGCTTGCAATTAATATTAATTGAGTCACTTGACAATGTGATGTACAACAACATTGTCAACTGTGACACTGCCAAGCAAATATGGGAAAAGATTGAGATATTATGTGAAGGAACTGAAAAAGTTAGGTCAAACCAAAGAATAATACTGATTTCACAGTATGAGGGTTTCATGGCTAATCCAAATGAAAGCATTACTGATGTGTTTGAAAGATTCAATAAGCTGATAAATGACTTGCAACTTCATGACAAATACTATGAAGCTGAAGAAGTGAATCTAAAGTTCCTGCTTACTCTCCCTAATCATTTAGAACAGAAAATCTCAGCAATCAGGGAAGGGAGAGACTTAAGCAGAATAACACTGGAAGTTCTATATGGAATTCTCAAAATATATGAATTAGAGATGATTCAAAGACAATCATTGAGATCTGGTCAAGGACATGTTGTGGATGGCTCAAGTGCTTTAATTGTAAATGAAAGTCAAACATCCAATGATGAACCAAGATCTCAAACTCCAGTTGCCTCAGCAAGAGAGCAAATAACAAATGATTCACAGGAACAAGTCATTCGGGAATTGGAAAAAGATGAGTTCTATACTCTGGAAGAACTTGATGAGCTAGATTAGTCAATGGCTTATTTGGCTAGGAAATTCTCTAATATTAGAGTAAAGAAGCCAAGATACTTTAAGAATAAAGGACAGTATTTCAACAAAGACAGCAGCTAGAAGGAAAAAGGGAAATACAATTCTGATAGCAAGAATGGCTACAAAACTGGATCTGTTGATAGATCTAAGATAAGGTGCTTCAATTGTGATGAACTGGGTCACTTTGCTACAGAATGCAGGAAACCCAAGAAGGTAACAAAAGATAAAGCTTATCTTGAACTTGAAGCAAGGTATGAAGCTCTTCTGAAGAAACAGCAAAGCAAAGCTTATATTGCAGAAGGTAAAAGTTGGGATGACTATGAAATTGATGAAGATGAAGTACTTGGAAACTATGTACTCATAGATTTGGAGCAAGGAGAATCATCCTCATCTAAATCACAGGTACCAACTCTTACCACCACTGATTTAAATGTGAATCAATATTAGGAAACTGTTGAGAAGATGAGCACATAAATGTTTCACATCCACACAAGCATAGTTGCTGTTAATGAAGAAGTTAGCAGATTAACAAAGTTAAATGAGAAGCTTGAGAATGAAAAATAAGGAACTAAATTGTTGAAAATGGATCTTGAAGCTTTGAAACAAGAAAATGGTTATTTGAAGAACAAGCTCAAGTATGTAAATGAGATTGAGGCTGTGCTAAGGGAAAAACTGGAGAAAAATGAAGTAAGGTTGAATTCTTTCAATAATTTATCTGAATTGGTTGGTCAGTACCATGAGAAAATTAAACCATGTGCAAACATTTCTATTGGTCTTGATTATGACGCTTTGAATAACAAAAAGAAGAACATAAGGGATAAAGAAAAAGCAACAGAGAATGAAAAGGTTCCAGCAATGCTGAAAAAGGTCGGGTCACCTATGTTCATGGCTTGTGAAGTAGACTTCAGTAAAGAAGAATTGATTATCAAGCAAGAAATTGCAGATGAGGCTAAGGAAAAGAAAAATGCAAACTCAACTCAATCTTCCAAGGCTAAAGAAAATCTCATGAACAATCAAAGAACCAATACTCCCGTCAAAGAAACCAAGATTGAAGATGCAAGAAAGAAGAAAAATAGAAATGGGAGAAAAGGGATAAACAAAAGCAATAATCTGGACTATGTTGCAGATGCTCCCGGAAAGAAGTATGAAAAATGTGCCTCTACAAATCATCTAACTCACCTTTGTAAAAAGGTTGTTAGTAAGCCAACTGAAGGAGCTTGAAAATACAATGAAGTAGATTTAAATGATCCATACTCATTATGTGATAAGTTTGACTACATCCATTGCAACTTGAAAGTGATGAAAAGTTGCCACATACTGAGAGTAGACCTTAAAGAAACAAAAATTGAGTCTACATCAGAATGGAAAAATGCACAACAATCATTAAACTCTATTTTATCTGAAACAACTCACTCTACTTCTGTAAAATCAGTTAACAAGAAGAAAGTACCCAACACTGCTTGGGTCACTAAACATACCTGAATCTCATTGTGTGTAGGGCAAAGTGAAGAAAGTTATATTGATCATTAACAGTGGATGCTCCAGACATATGACAGGTGATAAGGCCCTGGTATCACAGTTTGAGGAGAAAGCTGGCCCATTGGTGACCTTTGGAGACAACAGCAAATGATTCACAATGGGATATGACAAGATTATTTCTGAAAATGTTGTAATTGATGATGTAGAACTAGTAGCTGGTTTTGAAGTGAATCTTCTCAGTGTTAGCCAATTTGCAGATAAAGGATTTGAAGTTTTATTCAACAAAGAAGAATGCACTTTTATCAGCAAGAAAACTGGTGAAGTTGCTCTGAAAGGAGCAAGGAAAGGAAGCTTGTTTGTTACAGATTTGGACTCAACAAATAAGGATGGTATTTGCTGCTTCTACACCAAGGCATCAGAAGAACAAAGCAAGTTATGGCATAAGAAGCTGTCTCACTTGAATTCCAAGGCAATTAACAACTTAGTCAAAAAGGAGTTAGTGAGAGACATGCCCAAACTGGAATTTGCTCAAATTGAAGTTTGTGAAGCTTGTCAGAGAGGAAAGATGAAAAGATCTAGTCACAAGTCAAAAACTGTGAATTCCATAAGTGCACCCTTGCAACTTATTCACATGGACTTATTTGGGCCAGTGAATGTCTTATCAATTTCAAGGAACAAATATGCACTTGTGATGGTGGATGATTTCTCAAGATACACTTGGGTAGAGTTCATGTACTCCAAAGATGAAACTCCACACATCATAATTGAGCATATTAAGAAGACAGAAAAGCAGGTTGAAGATTATAATTGTGTGAAAAGACTGAGAAGTGACAATGGAACAGAATTCAGAAATGTTACATTAAGTGACATCTGCAAAGGCAAAGGCATTGTTCAAGAATTCTCAGCTGCCAGGACACCTCAACAAAATGGAGTAGTCGAGAGAAAGAACAGAACTTTGGTTGAAGCTGCCAGAACAATGCTGTAAGATGCCAAATTGCCAACAAGTTTCTGGGAAGAGGCTGTTAACACTGCTTAATACACTCAAAACAAATATCTCATTAAAAAGGCACATGGCAAGTCACCTTACTCAATCATGTCTAAGAGGAAGCCTATTGTAAAGCATCTTCATGTGTTTGGAAGCAAGTGTTATATTTTGAAAGACAACTCTGAATATGTGGGAAAATTTGACTCAAAAGTTTTTGAAGCAATTTTTCTGGGATATTTACTAGAAATAACAGCCTACAAAGTTTATGTGACTGATCAAAAGAAGATTATGGAAAGCACATATGTGATCTTTGATGATGACAAATGTCCAGGCTTGAAATGCCTTGATGATAATGAAGTTGAAGTCCTAGCATTTGAAAACCTCAACATTGATAGTGACTCTGATGGAGAAGTTGAAGTTGATGCACATCAGACATTAAATGAAGAGACTACTCAATAGGAAAATTATGAAAATGGAAATTCATCTCAAACACCTGAATTTGAGAGCACAAACTCAGGAGGAGAAAGAGAAAAAGTATCCAACAATCATACCAACAATGAGGAAAATAATGACGGCACCAGTCAACAAACTCATACAAGGAAGTGGGATAGGAGTCACTGTTAGGTCACACACACTGTAGAAGGGGGTTGAATACAGTGTATATCATAATCAAATCGAATTCTTTTTTTTTTGCCAGACAATCAAATCGAATTCTAATAACACAAGTAACAGAAAACAGACTTTATTCAAAGCAATAAACTCTGTTACAATATGGAACTGTCCTCTCTCAGTGATGAACAAATATCACGAGCGTTGCTAGGGTTACAATGAATAATATTCTCGATAATGATAACTCTTATAGTGTAAATCCTATGTCTGTGTTTATATACTACACAGTTACAAGATAATGGCTAATTGATATGGAATATAATTCTGCTTCCTAAAATATATCAATCAGATATCTTTTCTTCCAAGTATTTCATTATTCATAGAGTTTCTTCTTCATGCATATCTCTTCTTATGTTTGTCTTGATCTTCTTTCCTTTCAATCAGCCGCCTTCCTTATCTGAACGTTTCATTTAAGTCCTGATATTATCTTCTGATAAATATCTCCTGAACCTTAAGTACTGATGACTTAAGTTCTGACTTCAGTATAAGTGCTGATTTCAGTTAGGTACTGATTTGTCCTATTTAAGAAAGATCTGAAAACTAAACATAAATCATATTAGTCATGACATTATCAAATATATTTAACAATCTCCCCCAACTTGTAAATTAGCATAATATACAAGTTTAACATATATTTGATGATGTCAAAAACATTAAGTACAAATGCATGAGAAATTAACTAGATAACTATAACTTACAGTCCTTAAAGCTTTACCAACTTTAACTTCTTATAACAGCTTCAGTCTGTATATATATCAGAATTTGAGCAGTTGTAGATCTTGACATGGCTTCACTTTCTGATCTCTCTGATGTCAGGAGTTGTTCTGAGATAGTTCTTTAACAAACATCTCTCAGCATATCTGAGTTCATCAATCATCCTCCATTTAGCATCTTTAAGCTCTGCAGAATCTTCACCAGTTTGGAAGATAGCAGCTCTGAAATCATTAATTCTAGCTTTCCTTATGTCCTGATCCAGTCTGATCAAATACGTCTTGTCAGACTCAAGATTGAATTCTACAGCCTTATAACCCAGAAAGGTAGTTATAATCTTAGCAGAGTTAGGCTTCATCTCAACAATATCACCCTTGTGATCTCTGTACTTTGGAAGATATGTGTTGTCAGACTTTACAGAATAAAGCCTTTTCTGTCTCTGAATTTGATTCTTCAAATAGTTTGCAGCACTTTCTGTTATTCTGTCATTCACTTGAAGTAAAAATAAAACATGTTCCAGTTCTTCAAAATACTTCAGTGAAATAGCATTTTCCCTTATATGGTAAACCCTACCATCTGTCATGAAGTATAACAAGATGTGTTCTTTCAAGTAGGTATGGTAAACCATTTGTACAGATTCTAGTTGATCCAATCTTTCAGGAGTTGCTCCAACACCTGGTTCACTTAAGGAAGTTGGATCATTGGTTGTGTTCTGTACTCTTCTTTCATCAGCACTACCCAATCCAGATTTATCTCTTGCTTCCTTTCTAGTAACCACTCTTGCTTCAAAACCACTTGATGCAGTCTTCAAAGGTTGAGTTTGTTTGGATTTGGTGAAACCTGGTAGGAGTAACTTTGAAGGTTTAACATGAGCAATGTCAGAGGTTTTCTTTTCCTTATCTTCTGATATCAAGTCAACTTGAGCTATGTCAGAGGTTACTTGCTTCTTTGTAATATCAGAACTAACTAAATCTTGATTCTGAACAACTTGAGCCATGTCAGAGGTTGTCTTAGAAATCTTTCTTGAAGTCAGAGTAAGATCAGTATCTTCAATAGAAATTTCTTCATCCCCAGGAGGCACATAAACCTTTATAGGTTCACCAACTTTTTCTTTGCCCTTGGACCTTGGATCTATCTGCATTTGTGATTTGGCCTTGATTGCCTCAATATTTATTCTTTCTTTTATCACAATGCCTTTGACCTTTGGAAGTTTCTTTTTACCAACAGAAGCTTCAGATTTAGAGTTAACTTTTTCTGATTTAAGTCTAGCTTCTTCTTCCAATAGACTCTCAAAGTCCATTCCTGGATTTTCCTTTAGAAATAACTATCTTGAAATTTCTTCATCAAGATCCAAAAGTTCATCAGAACTTATTCTTTTACCAGTACCAGAAGGAATTCTTTTTCCAGTATCAGAACTTGTTCTATGACTTGTAGCTTCAGCTCTTCTTGATGAAAGACCTCTACCTTGACTATGACCTCCACCCATTCCAGAGTTTCCCTGGTCATCTTTTTCATCATCCTTCCCCTTCAGTGTCTTAACAGTTTTGCATTTTGACTTAATTACCTTCTCCCCCCTTTTGGCATCAGCAGGTAAGAGAAGAGAGACAAGCAATTCCACTGAGGATTGGATTTCATCGAGTTGTGATGGTCGGTTGAACATCAGGGTAAACAGACCTGTAGGTTAGAGGATCAACATTTACCAAGATCTGTTTTACAAAATGAGGTATCTGTAAGGGTCTAACCACCGTTTTCTTAAGGTCAGCATTTACCAAATCATTAAACGCCCGTTTTGCAAGTTTAAAAGGTGGAAATAAAGAACTGGCTAGTTGAGGGTCATCAGCACAACAGAAGGTATATATAAGCTGACATAATCTAGCAAAGTAAATTACATTCCTATCCTCTGTCATCCTAACCCTTATAAAGCCTAGCACGACACTTGCATAATCAAAATGAGTTTGGTGAATAATAGCATACCCGATGTGCTGACTCATAATCAGAATGGCATCAAAGTTGGAACACTTATTTCCGAATGCTTTAGTGATGCAGTCGAAGAAAAAGCTTCATTCCTTTCTGATATGTGCTCTTTTCAACTGTCCAAGCTTGGCCAAACTCTTCTCATACCCCAAATTGGCCATGAGCTGCTGTAGAACGGGTTCCTCCGGTGTTGAGAAAACGCAGCCTTCTGGTAAGTGTAGAGCTTTACGAACTGCTCCAAGAGTTACCACATGCTCAACATCATTTACTTCAAAAATAATGCTTGGAGTACCAGTAGCACCACCATTATCAAAATGCCCAGTTCGCCAGAACGTCAGAACTTGTTGACTGGAAATTACTTGAGGCTGGGTTAATGCATACCCATTCTCACTGTGTGCTAGAAGATCTTGCACAAAGTGCAAATCAGATGGAGCTTCATCATGGTTTAAGATTATAGCATAGTTGTTGGGAACAAACTTGGCTCCATCTATAATCAAATCCTTAGGTGCCATGAGAATAATTGAGAAAGAAGTTTGCATGTAAGGTGTTTGACAAAATGTCTGTATGAAAAAAAATGTCAGGAGATGAGAGAGAATAAAAGTAAAGAAAAGAGAGATAAAGTGTGAAAGTAAATAAAAGATTTTACAATCTTCTCTCTCCTTTACTTATACACGGTAGAAAAAGTAACCGTTGGACACCTGTCAGACATGCAGCAGTAAAGAATAATTAATGGGCACGGGAAAATAGTAATTATTACTTATCACATGCAGTTTTTCAAGGAAAAACCGTTCCACTTACCAAGTAATCCCATTAATTTAGGTAGTTCAGTTTTAATTTAAAATTTAAACTGTTCCCACTTATTAAATCATTTTTACTGCGAAACCAATATTCTGTAAAAATACACTAAGTGAGAGAATGACCAAAAATAAATAAATCAAGTAAACATGTACTGCCACGTCAGAATCAGAACTTGATTTGTATCAGAAATAAAATGGTCATCAGAATATAGATAAATCAGGATTTAAAAATGTATCAGAATTTTAAACAACTCAGAGAAAAAATCTTGCAAACATATAAAATTTCATTAATATATTGAGAAAATACATTCATGAAATTTAAATTACAACTCAACATTACAAGATTGTCCTAAGCTACAAATCCTAACAGCATCAACTATTGTCCTAAGCTAAGAAGCCTGACAAAGCTGACGGTGAAGAGAAACAGGGAGCATAAAATATTTCTTCTTCCTGCTCTCAACAAAAAGAACGGCGAGTCGAATGATTCGCTCCTGCTGTCGAAGAGCTTCCAACCGTTCTTCTTCCAGTCACTCAACATGGCGATGGTAATCCAGAGGTCTGTCAGAACCTCTTGGGGAACAGAGTCCCAAACCTCATCAGGAATGGCAGTAACATGCCATTTATGCTGCCATTCTGGACAGCTCATAGTGAGAGAGAAAGTATCATAGTTATGAGCTAAGTTGTAATTAACCATGATTGTGATGAGTGAAGAAGAAATGAGTTTTAGAATTTGAGTTGTAAATGAGAGAAAGTTTATGAGGAATTTAGAGATGTGCTGGCTGGAGTGAAGTGTTGGTTTATATAGGCAATAGAATGCCAGGAGACGCAATGAAAATTTAATGCTGACAGGTAGAAATAATTCTACCTCATCTCCCTAGACTCAGGAGAATAAAAACAGTCATTGGAAGTGTAAAACAGGGTTTAATGCGCACAAGAAACGAGTAAATATGACTGTGCACAGAAGTGTACCACTAATCCCAAATTGTAGTGACTGTTAATATCTCACCAAAATATATTCTGAATTTAAACAAGACTATTTCAGATTTTAACCACAAATAAGTCAAGTAAAGGATCATAATTTAATATCAGAACTTAGACTTATATCAGAACTTAACAGTCATCAGAACATGATTTCTTAACTCGAAAAGTGAATGCCTATCTCTGTAATTCTTCACACAAATTTTGATTTCGGTTCTTCAGAACTTAATCATCAGAACTTTCATCAGAACCTGTCCTCAGAATGTATGCAATTTGACACATAAACTATTCGTCTAAAACAACATTGATCACCACGGTAATTTTCATCATTCATATGGAGTGTAAGTGTGTGCATTAAGCTAAATATCAGACAAGGAGTAAAGTCTGATTCACTTCAGTACATCTTAGAAATAAGGCATAACTAAGAACTTTACTTAAAATCTGTCATTATTATGAAGCCTACTATTGGATGAGTTCATGCATGAGTCCACCTCAACTGTTTTGTGCTTATTTTATGCATCTTTTGAAATTCCATTTTACAGTGGCTTCTCAGTGTAAGTGAGTCACGACTGCTTATCAGAATTTATGCTATTATCAGAGTATTTCTCCAGTAATCATAGAGTGTGAAAAGTTACCAAGAAAAATAATTATTTTTGCTTTTCTGATGCATATTACTTAATACCAGCAATACACTTGGGTTGTCCCTTCCACATTTTTTTTACTCTAGATCTCAAAGGAGTGCCTGATTTTTATTCCTTGTTCTTTTCCTTTTTCTTTTGATAAGTGAGGTTTATCAACACTTAGCACATTCAGCAGATTTACTAACATTAGAACTTAACAAATGAGAAGCATTATTCTAGTTTTTGACTTAGTAATAAGATAGAAAAAGTAAACTTAACTAAGCTCAATATCAGAATTTGCTTGTGTCAATAGATTTCCACATAAATAATTACTTCTAACATGGGATCACAAGTATATTAAAGACTACTAGGTCAGCATCTAGCACAGTTATCCTCATAGGATCGAATAGTCACAGAAATTGTCATATCACTATCAGAGTTTAGAAATTCACATTAGACAACAATCAGTACTTAAGCAATTTTCAATTTAGCATAGAATACACAAAGATAGTAATATTTGTAAATACTGATCATAAAGTCTGATGCAGCAGAACAAAAGTTAAGCAGATTTAGAGAATGAACCTGAAACCATTCCAAGTTCATTTACCAATCTTGTAAAAGTAGCTTCACACAGTGGTTTTGTGAAGATATCTGCTAGTTGTTGATCTGTTGGAACAAAGTGCAATTCTACTGTACCTTTATCCATATGTTCCCTTATGAAGTGGTACCTAATGCTGATGTGCTTTGTCATTGAGTGTTGAACTGGATTACCTGTCATAGCAATAGCACTTTGATTATCACAGTAAATAGGGATTTTAAAATATGTTAACCCATAATCCAGTAACTGATTCTTCATCCAAAGAATCTGTGCACAACAGCTTCCTGTAGCAATGTACTCTGCTTCTGCAGTTGATGTGGAAATTGACTTTTGTTTCTTGCTAAACCAAGAAACCAATCTGCCTCCAAGAAATTGGCAGCTTCCACTTGTGCTTTTCCTGTCAATTTTACAACCTGCAAAATCTGCATCTAAGTAACCTATTAGTTTAAAATCTGATTCTCTGGGATACCACAATCCCAGTTCAGCTGTTTCCTTAAGATACTTGAATATTCTTTTCACAGCTGTTAAGTGAGGTTCTCTTGGATCTGCTTGAAATCTTGCACAAAGATAGGTAGCATACATGATATCAGGTCTACTAGCAGTTAGATAAAGTAAAGAGCCAATCATACCTCTGTAATCAGTAATATCTACTGATTTACCAGTATCTTTATCCAGTTTTGTTGCAGTGGCCATGAGAGTGGATGCACTTGAACAATCTTGCATTCCAAATTTCTTCAGCAAGTTTTTGGTATACTTGGTTTGACAAATAAAAGTGCCTTCTTCATTCTGCTTGACTTGAAGGCCCAGAAAATAGCTAAGTTCTCCCATCATACTCATTTGATATCTTGACTGCATCAGTTTGGCAAACTTTTTGCAAAGTCTGTCATTTGTAGAACCAAAGATGATATCATCAACATATATCTGAACCAAAAGTAAGTCCTTTCCATGGTTGAGGTAGAACAGTGTTTTGTCTATTGTTCCTCTGTTAAATCCATTTTCCAGAAGAAACTGAGCTAAAGTCTCATACCATGCTCTTGGAGTTTGCTTAAGGCCATAAAGTACTTTATCAAGCCTGTAGACATGATTTGGATATTTGGGATCTACAAAGCCTGGAGGTTGTTCAACATATACTTCCTCCTCCAATTCTCCATTGAGAAAATCACTTTTCACATCCATTTGAAAGACAGTAAACTTTTTGTGAGCAGCATAAGCCAAAAATATCCTTATGGCTTCCAATCTAGCAACTGGTGCAAATGTTTCATCATAATCAATTCCCTCATATTGAGAATATCCTTTTGCAACCAACCTTGCTTTATTCCTTGTAATTATGCCATCACTATCAGTTTTGTTTCTGAACACCCACTTTGTACCAACAACAGATCTGTTCTTTGGTCTTGGCACTAGGGTCCAGACTTTGTTTCTTTCAAATTCATTTAACTCTTCCTGCATTTCTTGCACCCAATCAGCATCTTGAAGAGCTTCTTCCACTTTCTTTGGTTCAGTCTGAGAAAGAAAAGAATTGTAAAGACATTCACTCGAAGTAGTTGTTCTAGTTCTGACACCTGCATCAGGATTTCCAATAATTAAGTCAGGTGTATGTGATTTAGTCCACTTCCTTACAGATGGAAGATTTTCTCTAAAACTGGATGCTCCCCCATGATCCATGCCATCTTCATCAACATCTTCTGATGCTCCCCCTGAAACTATGCTCTCTGAGTTGGATCCTTTAGAATTTAAGTTTTCAGAACTATCAGAACTTGGCTTATCAGAACTTAATAAATCAGAACTTGAAGAGCCAGCTGTATGTTCTGATGCTTCTTAAGATGTGATTATATCTTCAGTATGCTCCCCCTGCACAGGTGCATCTTCCTTTGACGTAGTTACCATAGTTTCAATAATATCAGAGTTTGCATTATCAGGATTTAGACTGTCAGGATTTTCAGTATCAAAATTTAAGTCTTCATTTTTGAATCTCAGCTGATCATGATCATTGAAATCTTCAAGTCCAGTAATCTTCTTATCATTAAAGGAGACATTGATAGATTCCATGACAACCCTTGTTCTTAAATTGTAGACTTTGAAGGCTTTTGTGGAAAGTGGATATCCAACAAAAATTCCTTCATCAGCTTTTAAGTCAAATTTGGATAGTTGTTCAGGATGAGTCTTAAGAACAAAACACTTGCATCCAAATACATGAAAATACTTCAGATTTGGCTTCTTTTTCTTCACCATCTTATATGGTGTCTTTCCATGCTTGTTAATGAGTGTTGCATTCTGAGTAAAACAAGTAGTCTGCACAGCTTCAACCCAAAAATAGGTTGGTAGCTTTGCTTCATCAAGCATAGTTCGTGCAGCTTCAATAAGAGTTCTATTCTTTCTTTCAACAACTCCATTTTGCTGTGGAGTTCCAGGAGCAGAAAATTCCTGCTTGATTCCATGGTTTTTGCGGAACTCTTCCATTATCAGATTCTTGAACTCAGTGCCATTATCACTTCTTATTCTCTTCACAGAATCTTTGTCCAATTTATCCAGTTGCTTGATATGATCAATCAAGATAGATGACGTTTCACTTTTTGTGTGCAAGAAATACACCCATGTGTATCTGGTGAACTCATCCACTATGACCATAGCATATTTCTTCTTTACAATAGACATGACATTTACTAGACCAAATAGATCAACATGTAATAGGTGATAAGGCTCAAGAATTGATGATTCAGTCTTGCTCTTGAAAGAAGATTTTCTTTGTTTAGCCTTCTGACATGAATCACAAAGGCCATCAGGAGCAAATACTGTCTTTGGCAGTCCTCTCACAAGATCTTTCTTGACTAATTCATTTATATTGTTGAAATTTAAATGAGAGAGTTTCTTGTGCCAGTTCCAGCTTTCTTCAATTGATGCTCTACTCATCAGACAGATTGCAGAACCATCGGTACTTGTTGAAAGCTTGGCTTCATAAATGTTACCATGTCTGTATCCTTTCAGAACAACTTTGCCTTTAGATTTACTCACAACTTCACAGTGTTCTTCAAAGAAATCCACATGATAACCTCTGTCACAGATCTGACTAAAACTTAGCAGATTGTGTTTAAGTCCTGAGATTAGAGCTACTTCTTTAATGATGACATTCCCAAGATTGATATTGACATATCCCAATTTTTTTCCAATGTTGCCATCTCCATAAGAAACACTTGGGCCAGCCTTCTCCATAAAGTCTGATAGCAGGGCTTTATTTCCAGTCATATGTCTTGAACATCCACTGTCCAGAACTAGGATGTTTTTCTTGTTGCCCTGCAATCACAAAGACCACTAATGATTAGTTTTAAGGACCCAGACTTGCTTGGATCCTTTGGCCTTATTAGGTTTGTTAACATTTGCAGCGGTTTTAGCATTAGAGTTTATGTTAACATTTTTCTTATCAGAATTTACACTATCAGACTTTGAATCAGAACTTACACTAGAAGGAACAATGCTAACTTTCTTTAAAGATGGTTTTATTTGATAATAATCATAGTACAAACTATGATATTCCTTACAAGTATAAATGGAATTCCATAAACTACCACAATGAAAACAAGGATTTTGTGGCTTATATCTAACAGACTGACTCTTAAATCCTGACTTTGAAGGTAAGGAGTTTATGTTCTTATTCTTCCTGCAAAAAGAAGCCAGATGGTTAGAACTTCCACAGTTATGACACATTTTTCTAGGAGCATCAGGAACAGGCTTATAATCATTGCTTTAATTCACACCTTCCTTTCCATTTCTATTTTTCCTAGGTGATTTTACTTTGTTTGCATTCTTAACATCTTTCAGCTTATGCTTAAGCTGCTTCTTAGTCATTAAGCCTACGTTTACTTTAATTGTCTTTTCCTGTTTTAGTTTGTCAAAAGTTAATTCCTTTTTAACTTCTGATTTCTCAGTATCAGACTTTACAGCTACAAACTTAACAGGTTTTAACTTTGGCTTTTGTTTAACAACTATAGGCTTAATATCTACAGTTCCTTTATCATCCTTATCATCTCCATAACCTAAGCCCTCTTTCTAGTTTTCACTACTTAACAAATTCTAAGTTGTTCTGCCAGAGTTAGTCCAAATCCTGATAATCTCTCTTTCCTTCTCTAACTCAGCTTTTAGAGATTCATTCATTTTAAGTACTTCATCCCTAACATAGAAAGCATCATCTCTATCTTTCTGAGTTTGATGGAATATGACTAACTCTTTTTCTAAATAATCATTCCTCTTTTTACAAGCAAGATTTTCAGAAGTTAATCTTTCACATGTTAAAGTTTGATCTCTATAGCTAATGAATATGGTTTTAAGATATCTTCTCAACTCATTAATATCATCAGTATGAAAGGCATAAGTAGTTTGAGGTACCTTTAACTCAGCATCTTCAGTACTGCTATCAGCATTTGCCATATCAGCATTTGCCATCAAGGCATAGTTCTCCTCACTTTCTGAATCTGAAGTGTCTATCCAGCTTTTCTTCTTTCTTGCAATCAGGAGATATGTGGCCTTTCTCACCACAATTGTAGCATTTGACATTTATGTAATCTCCTCTGTCAGACTTCCCTCCTTTACCTTCAGATTTTCTGAAATTCTTCTTATCAGAACTTGCACCTTTCCTTAAAAACTTCTTTCCCTTTCTGAACTTCCTGTATGCAATCTTTGTGATTCCTTTCACCATAAGAGCACACAGCTTTATCATCTCTTGATCAGCATCCGTCTCAAGCAAGCTTTCAGTTTCTGAGTCATCTTCACTATCAGAACTTGATGACTCAGTATCAGACTTTGTGATGAGCGCTTTTCCCTTGCCTTTTCTTGAGGTTGCTGCCTTGGGAGATTCTTCTTCAGCCTTAAGAGCAACTGTCCTTGACTTTCCTCCTTTCCTCTTGCTTCTTTGTTCCATCTCAAGTTCATGAGTCTTGAGCATCCCATAAATTTCATCAAGAGTCATTTCATCAAGATTATTGTTATCTCTTACAGTTGTTGCCTTCAAATCCCAGCTTTCAGGAAGAGCTAACAGGAATTTAAGGTTTGAATCTTCAAGATCATACTCCTTATCAACCAGTGACAAATCATTCAAGAGTTTGACAAATCTGTCATATAAATCAGTCAATGACTCATTTGGCTTTGAGTCAAAGTGTTCATACTCTTGAGTGAGTATTGTCTTCCTGTTCTTCTTAATCGAATCAGTTCCCTGACATCTTGTTTCCAAGGCATCCCATATCTCCTTTGCAGTTTTGCAGTTTATTACCCTGTTTGACATTACATTATCAATGGCACTATGCAGTAAATGTCGTACCTTAGCATCCTTAGCAATTGAAGCGATATCTTCAGCAGTGTAATCACTCTTCTCCTTTGGTACAGACTTTGCCGCTTCACCTGCAACTGTAACTGCGAGTTTTGTTGGATTGTGAGGTCCTTCCTTGATTCTGTCAAGATATTCTGGATCTGTAGCTTCCAGAAATATAGTCATCCTCACCTTCCATATGGGATATTCAGACGGTTTCAATATGGGAACTCTAATAGTCTCATATCGACTATGGATTTGTGTCTTTGGAGGTTCTTCAGTTTTGGTGGGCTTAGTTGGAGTTTCTACTTCAGACATGAATATTTTTGGATCTTAAACTGTTTGTGTGTTAACAGATAGGCTCTGATACCACTTGTTAGGTCACACACACTGTAGAAGGGGGTTGAATACAGTGTATATCACAATCAAATCGAATTCTAATGACACAAGTAACAGAAAATAGACTTTATTCAAAGCAATAAACTATGTTACAATATGGAACTGTCATCTCTCAGTGATGAACAAATATCACGGGAGCTACTAGGGTTACAATGAATAATATTCTCGATAATGATAACTCTTATAGTGTAAACTCTATGTCTGTGTTTATATACTACACAGTTACAAGATAATCGCTGCTTGATATGGAATATAATTCTGCTTCCTAAAATATATCAATCAGATATCTTTTCTTCCAAGTATTTCATTCTTCATAGAATTTCTTCTTCATGCATATCTCTTCTTATGTTTGTCTTGATCTTTTTTCCTTTCAATCAGCCGCCTTCCTTATCTGAATGTTTCCTTTAATTCCTGATATTATCTCCTGATAAATATCTCCTGATAAATATCTCCTGAACCTTAAGGCTGATGACTTAAGTTCTGACTTCAGTATAAGTGCTGATTTCAGTTAAGTACTTATTTATCCTGTTTAAGTAAGATCTGAAAACTAAACATAAATTATATTAGTCATGACATTATCAAATATATCTAACAGTCACACTAGAGATTCAACTATTGGTGATCCTACTGCTGGTGTGAGGACCAGGAGTGCAACTGCTAATGAGTGCCTACATGCATGTTTTCTGTCTCAAGTAGAACCTAAGAAAATTGATAAAGCTCTTCTAGATCCTGACTGGATATCTGCCATGCAGGAAGAATTAAATTAGTTTGAAAGAAGCAAAGTCTGGAAATTAGTTCCTGCACTAAAGAATAGAAGCATCATTGGAACAAAATAGGTGTTCAGTAATAAGATGGATGAAAATGGTATAGTTACTAGAAACAAAGCAAGGTTAGTTGCAAAAGGTTACTTATAAGAAGAAGGAATTGATTATGATGAAACTTTTGCTCCAGTTGCAAGACTTGAAGTTATAAGAATTTTCTTAGCATTTGTTGCACATTCAAACTTCAAAGTGTATCAAATGGATGTCAAAGGTGCCTTTCTGAATGGTGAGCTAGAAGAAGAAGTTTATGTGCAACAACCACCTGGCTTTGAAGATCCAAAATTTCCAAATTTTGTGTACAAGTTACTCAAGGCTCTATATAGACTAAAACAGGCACCTAGAGCTTGGTATGACACACTATCATATTTCCTACTAAAGCATGGTTTTACTAGAGGAACCATAGACAAGACTCTCTTCTACAAAAATATGGTGAAGATATGATCCTAGTTCAGATTTATGTGGATGATATCATTTTTGGTTCTACTAATGAGAAGCTTTGCCAAAGATTCTCTAAGTTTATGCAAAGTGAATATGAAATGAGTATGATGGGGGAACTGAGCTACTTCATTGGACTTCAAGTCAGCCAAAGAAGTGATGGTATCTTCATCAGCCAAACTAAATATGTCAAGGATCTATTGAAAAAGTTAGAAATAGTTGATTGTTCACCTGCATCTACACCTATGTCTACTGCAACAAAGTTGTATAAAGATAAAAAGGGCAAGAGTGTAGATATCTCAAGCTGTAGAGGGATGATTGGATCATTGATTTACTTAACAGCAAGTAGACCAGACATCATGTTTGCCACATGTCTATGTGCAAGATTTCAAGACAATCCACAAGAATCACATTTAATGGCTGTAAAGAGGATTTTCAGATACTTGAAGGGAACTCCAAACTTGGGATTATGGTATCCTAAGGGAACTGGTTTTGAAGCTGTTGGTTACATAGATACGGATTTTGCTGGATGCAGGGTTGACAGGAAGAGTACCAGTGGAAGCTGTCAATTTCTTGGATAAAGACTTGTATCCTGGTATAGCAAGAAATAACAATCTGTATAAACTTCTACAGCTGAAGCTGAGTACATAGCTGCGGGAAGTTGTTGTGCTCAAGTGCTTTGGATTAGAAATCAGCTAATGGATTATGGCCTAGTGCTACACAAAATTCCTATTAAGTGTGACAATACTAGTGCTATATCTATAGTAGCTAATCCAGTTAATCATTCTAGGATAAAGCACATTGATGTAAGGTATCATTTCATCAGAGAACATGCTACAAATGGTACCGTTGAGCTCATTTTTGTACCAACTGAAAAACAATTAGCTGACATTTTTATTAAACCTTTGGATGAAGCAACTTTCACTAGACTTGTAGGTAAAATTGGAATGCTTAACTCTTCATCCTAAGGCAAGAACTCAGCTAATGTTTTGCAGCAGATTAATCTCTAGTAAATCAAAATCAATTTGATTAAATTGGAAATTAACTGAAATATGAATTATGAATATTTCAGAAATCTCTGCATATTTGTTTTTTAAATTCAATTAACTTGGAATTTTTCAAATTCTAAATAAACTGCTCAGTTGCTAATTTACATTCTTAATATGTAAAATTAACACAAGGCAGAATTACAAAAACCCAAAAGTATATATGGAACTGAGTTCTCGATAAGTATAAATTGACTTCTCTACAAGTCATTTTAGGACTTCTCGAGTGAGTCCTCAATAAGTCAATTTACTGACTTCTCGAGTGACTTCTCGATAGGCTTAAAAGTGACTTATCGATAAGTCCTTGTAGAGTTTTCTAGTAGTGTTTATTCACAGAGTTCTCTACAAGTACAATTTTTGACTTATCAATAACTCAGAACTGAGATAATTTAAATTAATAAATTATTTTGGTAAAATAGTTTTGGAAAATTTATTCTAAATTTATTTTGAATTTATTCAAATAAAAGTTGGAATTAATTCAGTCCACTTTTTGGACAAATTGGGTATTCATTTGACATCTCGATAAGTCAAGTTTGAGTTCTCTAAAAGAGTAATTTAAAATGACTTCTCGATATGTACTTTATTTCTCAATATGGCTTCTCGATAGACTAACTTCAAATGTCTATTTTTGAGTTCTCGACAAGTCATTTACTTTTACTATAAATACCCAGACTTCTCGAAAATATTGTTTTTAACTTGGAATTTCTCAAAATTCTAAGCAAACTGAATATTTATGAATTCATATTCTAAATATATGAATTAATAAATAACATATCAAAAGAAGCAAAAAGTATGAAAAACTGAAATAATTTAATTCATAAATTATGTTCAGCAAAATACTTTTGACATACTTTGTCTATAATTACTCAGTCTTATTGACACATTTACGTGTTTTTGTGCAATTTTTTTAGTGTGGAATATGTTAGTCTAATGTAAGTAGACTAGTGCATTATATGTGATGTTTTACTAATGCTGATAATAGTTAAATTTATTTGATTATGTGCTAATAATATGTTTTGAATTTATTCAAAATATTTCCTTATTAGTATTTGTTTTGATGAGTAAGCTAGTGAAATATTTTGCTGATAAGAGGGATTACTTTTTATGTAGGGAGTACTTGTTTATTTACATGGGAAATAGTTATCCTAGAAAGTGAACTAAGATTCTTGAGTACTTGCATGGGGAATAGTAACTAGTCATTTTTAACTGTCTAGTTTCTGGTAAAGTATGCTTGTGTGATTATTACACTTATTAACTGGGTATTTCAAGAGTCTCTTGGTTTCTTTCTTTTCTCCCTCTATAAATTCAAACCCTTCACTCCTCTTTATCCATCACTACTCTCATTCTCAACAAACATCCTAATTTCAAAACTCACCTCTTGTTCATCTCTCTCTCCAATGGATGCCCCAGTCTTCTACAGGATTTTTAATGGAGTTTATCAACCAGTTCATCATCTGGATGACGACCAAGTTTACTTTGATCCTATTGGACTTCGTGTCCGTATCAAGGGGCTTGTTTGCATCCCCTTTGATGTTCCACTTGAGGTCTTTGATGAACTCTCGTGGGACGAACAGGTCAACTTCCTTTTCTTTGAGGGAGAAGTCTCTCTAGAGCAGGAGAGACATGCAAGGGTGGCTGAGAAGCAATGCCTTGCTGCTCTGGAGTTGCAGGAGAGGATCATCTCTCTTGCACACTCCATGTCCAGAGCTTACCAGCGTCGGGCAAGGAGGATAGAGGCCGAGAAGAAGAAGCCAAAACTAGAGTAGTTAGGATTAGGATTTACTTGATGTAATCTAAATCTTAATATACTATGTGCTTATTAACAATGAAAAATTCTCTTCTTCTCTATCAATTTATTTTTGTTGCTTGTTGTTTAAGTCATGATTGCCTTATGTTTACAACTCCATTGATTATTATTTTTCCTGTTAGAGAGTTTGCAACTGTATATCTCAATACATATGCCTAACTAAAATTCCAAAAAGACAAGTATGTTCAATGCATTACAGGTCCAACACAATCTACTCAGACAACAACAAGAAATTCAAATAATCAATCAACAGGTATTTGTGCTAAACTGTAGCTAAAACATTTCCTAACCAAACTGCAGTTCACCCAGGCACAGCAACACAAACACAAACTCAAACACAATCCCATTCAGGTGACTCTCAATAGAAGCCTGTTTTACAAAAGGACAGCAATTTCACCATGTTCTTCAGATTGTTTTGTTGTTTGAGAAGAGAAACCATCACTAACATGGGAAATTCATCAGTTCCTACTGAATATCCCATGAACACCTCTAATGCACCTTCATGTGCAAAACAATCTTCACAGACTGAAAGGTTTGAGGGTAGTACTCTTGAGGGAGAGCTATCTAAATCCTCTCCAATTCAATTGAAGGTTCCTCATGAAGGAACAACTCCCTTCACAACTCTAGCAAAAGCTGCCTTAGCAATTAAAGCTAGAAGTACAATTGCCTATGATAATATCATGAGAAGGGCAAGTATAGTACATTTATGTGCCAGTGTGTTGCAAGACACACAAGGGTTTGAGGCTGGTGTACATGATAGTAACCCAGTCATATCCCCTCCAATTCAGTTGGAGGTTCCAACTACAAGTGAGGAACAACACACTGTCAAAACCACGGAGCAATTTATGAGTCAAACTGTGACCCTAGTCATAGGTGTTTCTGATGATTCATTCATTTTACAATCTCAAACTGGTATTTACCCTTCTGATGAAATGAGTATGGTTAGACCTATATGGATTACCCCTAATCATATAATCACAGACAACTCTTCTCAGCCACCTCTTATTGCTGTAAGCCAAACAATAATTGAGCCTTTCATGTGAGAATGAGAGAAAAAATTGAGAGAAAAATAGAAAGTAAGAGAGGCGGGATCCTTCTTGGCAAAAGGAGATGAGTGTCTGGATTTAGTAATCCTTGTGAGGAAACTCTGACTCTCAAAATTCATGAGACTAGTGCAATGAGAAAGTAGTGAGACTACTTATTCAAAAGAACAGAGAGTTTAGGACTTTTGTTACTGACAAACTTCTTCTGCAGATCTAAGTGAAACTCCCATTGTACTTGATAAACTGATAAACACAGATCTAACTGAAGCTTGAAGCTGTAGACAGTGCTCTAAATGGACAATGACAACAGCTTGAACAATGTACATCTAACTGGTTCTTTCTACCTGGAGATAATGTCAAAAAGGGGGAGAATATGTCTAAATGCCAAAGCAGCTGATGGATGTTGTCAGATAATAAAATTCTATTCATTATAGGTGGAGAAAAGAATAAATATAAATACAACTCAAAAGAAGACCAGATCGGGAGATTGAATTATGTGTTTAGCCAGAGTTTTGACATCATCAATCAGAACTTGTGCATAATTCCATAATGAACAAGTTGGGGGAGATTGTAATATATAAGTGATGATGTCAAAGATCACTGAAGATAACAATATCATTAGTGTCTCTGATCAAAGTATGAAGCAATCCAGATGGACATCTAATCTAAGGAGGAGATTAATGAACTGTTATTTTTGGTAATCAGTTAAACTTGGGGCCAACCCTAAGTAAGTTGTATTGTTATCTTAATTGGTATCTTGTACTTGTAACACTTAAAGTCTGTAAAAATGCAAAGGAGCAGACTGGAGTCTTTTTCCTGAAACAGTATCAAGCCTAAGGATTCTATCTGGAAGAAGATCAAGAAGATCATGCCTCAGAAGAATTTTGAAGAAGCTTGGAGTTGAATAAATCTGTTTAGAGAAAAATATTCTAAGTCAAGATATCTACAAGTCACAGATTTAATGTTATAGAGAAGTCATTCGAGAACTCCAGAATGACTTATCGAGAAGTCAGGAAAGCTACTAGAGAACTCAGGAAGATATCGACAAGCCAAATTGAAGAACTGAAGATTAGAGATATAGACAAGTCATTCCTTCACTAGAGAACTCAGAGTTATCGACAAGTCTACATTCAGTAGAGAACTCTGAGTTATCGATAAGTCAAGTTCCACTAGAGAAATCAGAGATATCAATAAGTCAAAATTCACTAGAGAACTCTGAGATATCACCAAGGTAAATTTTGACTTGAAAACTCTGAGATATCGATAAGTCAAGAAGCCACTAGACAACTAAGACTTATCGATAAGTCAAAGTGTAGATGTGAAGACTAGAGATCTCGACAAGCTGAAGACCTCTACAAGCCAAACTAAATATAGAGTGCTAGAGATCTCGATAATCCTATATACTTATCGAGATGTGAACTGTTCAATATACCTAAACTGGAGATCTCGATGTACAATCTCAAAGTACAAGGTTGAAGATCAGTTCAATATCCAAGATAAACAATCAACAAATAATCCAACAGCTGGATTAACAAATCTACAAAAAGCAGCTTGAAGAGTGTGCAAGATCAATGGCAAAGATTAACTGACAGAGGAAGATTAAAGTGAACACGGGATGCTAAAGATATGGTAAGCCAGAAATGGAAGATCTGCTTTTCTATAAATAGAAATGACAAGTGACAGTTTAGAAAAGCTAATAGCATGTTTTATTATCCATTGTGTAAACCAGCAGTTAACTGAATTATAAAGTTAACACTAGTCCTTTAGTGAGTTGCAACAATTTAGATCAGATTTCTTATAACACTCTCAAGAAAAAGCTAAGCTCTTGATCAATAAAGAGCCTAGAAATTTTTTAGCAAAACAGTCTTAATTTTAATATAAAATTAAGTGGGTTTTTAAGATTTGTGTTCTTTACTTTTCTGCAAGTTTAAATTATGCATGAACACATTTAACTACAAGAATCAATTTACTTTGTTCAACCATAAACATTCAAGAAAAGCTCAAAAACAGTAAAACACATTCACCCCCTCCCTCTGTGTGTTATTCATTTTCTAACACAGGTGCAGATGATTAGGCTGTTGGGTTCGTAACCGGAGGAGTACCGGACAGGGAAATTCGGGGAAGTATAAATCCAATAAATCAGCTCCCAAGGGTTCGAAATCTAATGATGTCTGCATTTACTTTAAAGAGAAGGGGCACTGGAAATCTGGCTGTCCCAAGAAAAAGAAGCAACATGATAAATTGGCGGGTACTATTTCATGTACTGCTTCTGTTGCTAGTGATAATTCTGGAAAAGATATTGCTCTAGTAGCTTCTAATCACACACATCACTCTGATGTGTGGATTCTTGACTCATGAGCATCTTACCATATATGTTCACAACATACGAGCAAGTAGATGGTGGAAAAAATTCTATGGCTAACAATTTTGTTAATGAGACGGTTGGAATAGGCTCGGTTAAACTTCAGACTCATGATGGTAATTTCTGCACATTGAATGATGTTATGCAAGACATGCCTTAACATAACAAGACTAAGTCACTTTGAAAATCCTAAGATTTAGCTGACTTGTAATTTTATGTAATCCATAATGGTATTTCTTGAGTCTGTAAAAATGTTTAAATAGACTAGACTGGAGTATTTTTCAGTAAACAACCAACAAGCTAGGAATAAACAGTGATCATGCCTCAAAAAGAAGATAAGCAACTTGTGAAGAATAATGTTGAAGATGGAAATATGTTCTAAGTAAAATATTAATAAGTCACAGATCAAGAAATGTCAAAAAGTATATCGAGAAGTCAATTTGGCATGTAGAGAAGTCACTTTACTTGTAGAGAATTCACTTTGGCCTATAGAGAAGTGAAGATGTCGACAATTCAGTTTAGCATATACAAAAATGGAGATATCGATAAGTCAAAACGTATGTGGAGAAGTGGAGATATCGACAAGTCAAAACACGTATAGAGAAGTGGAGATATCGACAAGCTATTTACACATGTAGAGAAGTGGAGATATCGACAAGCCATTCTACATCTCGATACAGACATCTCTATACACTTTGAAGATCTCGATAACAGCTTCAATTACGGAATGCATCTATCCTTAAAATTCAAGATTATCTGTCAACAATCCATTTTATCATTAAAATGGAAAGTCTACAAATTCAGCTTGAAGAGTGCAAGATCAAGGGCCAAGATGAACTAGACAAAGAACGGTAACAGACCTAGAAGATTGTATGCAGATTTATAGCACTTAAAATAGAAATAGACAAAAGGACTTAAAAACATGTTAGTCAATTTTAGTGCAATTTCTATAAACTATACATGTTGATCTATAAAACATGTCACCGGCCCTTAGTTCCAGTTGTAACAAAACAGTCTAGGATTTCTTGTATTCTCTCAAGCAGTAGTTGAGTTTTTAAATATTTAAGAACACATATTTGTAGCACAACATATTTAATTTTCAATATAAAGATCAAGTAAGTTTTTTTAATTGTTTTTGTGTCTTTTACAATCAATTGATTATCACTGCAAATTTTATATAGTCTGTTGTGTTCCAAAGCCTAAATAAAACAACTTGATTTTCTTGAAAGTATTTTATAGAGTTTTCAAGAAAAATCAAGAAACACACATTCACCCCATGTGTGCATTTCATATCTAACAAGTGGCATCAGATCAAAATATGGAAGTAAAAAGATTAGATCTTGGAAGTATGAGTGCAAAAAAAACTTAGCAGTATCAAGATCCCTATTTATGATAAAGGAAACTACACTCTATGAAAGAAGAAGATAATGATGTTCATCATGATGGCTCATCCACTGTATCCTGCGATTCTCAAGTATGGACCATTCATTTCTATGGCGAGGGTACCTGAAACAATACAAGATGATGTTGGTATTCCTTGTCATTATGCTCCAAAAGATCCATCTACATACACTAATCCAGAGTAAGAGAAGGTCTCACTTGAAAGTGGCTTGCAACTTATTTTGATTGAGTCTCTTGATAATGTTATGGACAACAACATTATCAACTATGAGTCATCCAAGCAAATCTGAAAGAAGATAGAGATCTTGTGTGCAGCAACTGAAGAAGTAAGATCAGACTAAAAAAGAATCTTGATCTCACAATATGAGGGTTTTATGGTTAAACTAAAAGAAGGCATTACTGAACTGTTTGAGAGGTTCAATAAGTTGATAAATGATTTGCAGTTTCATAACAAGTTTTATGACACTGAGGAGGTCAACTTGAGGTTTTACTTACTCTTCCTGATCACTTAGAATAGAAAATTTCTACAATAAGGGAAGGAAGAGATGTAGGCAGAATAACCCTGGAGGTGTTGTATAGAGTTCTGAAAAACTTATGAACTTGAGATGGTGTAGAGAAAGTCAATGAAGCTAAATTAAGGGCATGTTGTTAATGTATCAAATGCTTTGAGAACAAATGACCTGAAAATGATTGAAAATAAAACTTAATCTCAAATTCAAATTGTGCATTTTATTGAGGAAAAATACAAGGAGTCTCAAAAACAAGAATCTTGAAAGTAGGAGAAGAAAAGTTCTATACTCTCGAGGATCTGGATGAAATGGATCAATCGAAAAAACTTCAAACATAAGGTTCAAGAAGCCAAGATCTTTCAAAGGTAAAGGTCAATCCTCCTATAACAACAACTGGAAAGGAATATCTCAGACAAACACAACTAGAAAAGGTGGCTACAAGTCAGGATCTGTGGATAGATTTAAGATTAGATGCTATAATTGTGATGATCTTGGTCACTTTGCCACAGAATGCAGAGAGCCAAAGTAGGTGAAGAAAGATAAGGCATACTTGGAGCTTGAAGCTAAGTATGAAGCACTTATGCAGAAACAACACGGAAAAGCTTACATTGTTAAGGGGAAAGAATTGGGATGACATGGATGATGAAGATAAAGAATATGGAAATTATGCACTTATGGCCCTAGAAGAAGGAGAATCATATGCATCGAAATCTGAGGTACCCTAACCACCATTGATTTGAATGCCTCTCAATATGAAGAAACTGTTGAAAAGATGAGTATGGAAATGTTTCACACTCACACAAGCATGGTGGCTGCCACTGAAGAAATGAATAGATTGTCAAAAGTGAAAGAGAAATTGGAAATAGAGAAACAAGATCTAGAACTGCAACTTGTGAACTTAGAATCTAATAAGCAAGAAAATGAATATTTTAAAAACAAGATAAAATACGCAGAATAGATATAGGTTGTGCTAAGAGAAAAGATTAAGAAAAATGAACTTAAACTTAAGTCATTTAAAAACGCTTCTGAATTAGTTGGCCAATATCATTAAAAGAACAAACCTTGTGCTAATGTGGCAATTGGGCTAGACTATGAGGCTAGTTCATCTCAAAAGAAAATTCAAATTGATAAAGGCAAAGAAAGTGTAAACAAAGAATTTCCCATTGTGTTTCAAAAGGTGAATGCACCCTTGTTCAAATCCTTTGAGGTGAATTTCAGTGAAGAAGAACTTATCATCAAGCAAAAAAAAATTGCAAATGAGGATGTAAGCAAGCAAAGTGTCAAATCAACTACCAACACTTAAAGTGAGAAGAAGCATGAGACTAGTCTAGTTCCCATGATACCTAAAACTAAAGCAAAGAATGAAAGCACGAGGGAGAAAAAGAAGAACATGAATGGAATGATAGGATTTAACAAAAGCAACAACTATATTTATGTTGCAAATGCCTCTAGAAAACAATGTCAAAAATGTGGCTCAACAAATCGCCTAACTCATCTTTGTAAGAAGACTGTTAGTGAGCCAAAATTAAAATAAATTACAATTTATTAATCTAAATTCAATTACAAAGATCACTAATACAAAAGCGCAACTAATGGAAGTCCAAAAGTCAATTTAGTACAATCCTAAGTTCTCGAACTCCAGTTCTATCCAACTCAAACTCTTAGAAGAAATATGAAATATCAAAAGAATGGGCTGCGAAGCCCAGCAAGCAACTACCGTCCAACGGCTCAAAATAATATCTTTTATTTATTTTCTCAAAAACCCAATTTAGACATGTATCACATAGCAGAGATCACATAAAGTCACACATATATGCGATAAAAACTTGAACAAAGATTCACATGACATAATATATAACAATTATCAAAGAAAACACACGACACATTCTACAATCCACATAATCAAAACAATTATACTTATTGAATAATCAAATTCTAATTTTTAAATTCCACGATTACTATCACACTATGCCAGCTACACGACTCTAAATTCGATGATTCGATATTCGATGGCTCGATGGGGGCCAGTTTACGCCCTTGTTAAGACAAACTCAACAAGGCATCTATATGTTCTGGATAGTGTCACACTATCTAGTCACTGGATTATATGATTCGATACATATTTTAAAACTGAGGGATTCTGAAAATAAATTCTTTTCTTATTAATCACATATCGATATGTTAATTACGATAACAAAGTCAAATAGCTATGAACATGTAATCAAACATACAGAATACGTTACACAATAAATACAGGGCAATGAATAGTCACTTACAAAACACATCTCAAAAAAATAATACAGAGCAACGGGAGTTACTTACCTCAGTTATGCAAACAAATAATCCACGTGATGATAGATATCGAATACTCAGCAATCTGTCAAACATGAAACATCTAAATTCTTGAAAATTTCCACAATTTTGATTCTGCCCAGATCTATTTTTAGCCTTTTTGACCCTCTATACGACATTTTCTTGAAAAATATGAAATATGTAGAGAACGAAAAGAACTTCCCAAAAAGTCCATGATCAACAAAATCCGGCTTACAAAGAATTTTCTATGAATTTTACAAGACTGTTGATTTTTGTGTTAAAAGGCCTACGAAATTTAATAATTAAAATGAGAAAGATGAATATGATATATAAATAGTGTTATAAAACCCTCTTACTTAACCTATAAATTACGTGTTTTCAAGTTGATCTAAATTTTAGGCCCATTAGTCTAATTCAATTTTAAAGCATACTCATTGTCTAATTTTAATACTTTTTTCTATTATTTTTATTGTTAATCTAATCCTAAAAATTACGGGATATTACATACTACCATCCTTAAAAAGAATTTGGTCCCCAAAGTCATAACAATCATATATACGTCTACGCCCTATAATCTTCTACATGTCAAACTTAAACTACGGTCCATAAGATCGAATTCTAGGGAATGTACTAGTCTCATAACTAATACACTCCAAATGAGAGCCTGCTTGATAACAACTATAACAGTCCACATTTTTCGGACTATTAAATATAAATCAGAACTAAAATAAATTATAATTTTCTTAATAAAAATTTAATTACAAAGATCACTAATACAAAAGCGCAGCTAACAGAAGTCCAAAAGTCAATCTAGTCCAATCATAAGTCCTCGAACTCCAATGCTATCCAACTCGAACTCTTAGACGAAACCTGAAGAATCAAAAGAATGAGCGGTGAAGCCCAGCAAGCAACTACCATCCAACGGCCCAAAATAATATATTTTATTTTTTTCTCAAAACCCCAATTAAGACATGTAGCGCATAGTAGAGATCAGATAAAGTCACACATATATTGGATAACAACTTGAACAAAGATGTACATGATATAATATATAGCAATTATTAAAGCAAAACACACGACACAATCTGCAATCCACATAATTAAAACTATTATTCTTATTCATTAATCAAATTTTAATTTCAAAATTCCACAGTTCTAAGTTACGGTCACACTATGTCAGCCACACGGCTTTAAATTCGATGATTCGATGGTTCGATGGGGGCCAGTTTACACCCTTGTTAAGATAAACTCAACAAGGCATCTAGTGTTCTGGAACGCGCATAAACTAGTTCTATAATGTCACATTATCCAGTAACCGGATTCTATGATTCGATGCATAATCAAAAACTGAGGGATTCTGAAAACAAATTCTTTTCTTATTAATCACATATCGATATTTTAATTACGATAACAAAATCAGATAGCTATGAACATGTAATCAAACATACAGAATACGTTACACAATAAATACAGAGCAACGAATAGTCACTTATAGAACACGTAGGCAAATAAATAATATAGAGCAACGGGAAGTTACTTTCATCACTTACACAAACAAATAATCCACGTGATGACACATATTGAGTACTCAGCAACCTGTCAAACACGAAACATTTAAAATCTTGAAAATTTCCATGATTCCAATTATTCCCAGATCTAATTTTAGCCATTTTGACCCTCTATACAACGTTTTCTTGAAAAACATAAAATATGTAGAGAATGAAAAGACATTCCCAAAAAGTCCACGATCAATGAATTCCGACTTAGGATGAATTTTATACGAATTTTACAAGACTGTTAATTTTTGTGTTAAAAAACCTACGAATTTTAATAATTAAAACGAGAAAGACAAATATGATGTATAAATAGTGTTATAAAACCCTATTACTTAACCTATAAGTTATATGTATTTAAGTCTGATCCAAATTTTAGGCTCATTAGTCTAATTTAATTTTAAATCATAGCCCTTTTCTAATATTAATACTTTTTATGCTATTATTCTATTATTAATCTAATTCTAAAAATTACAATACATACTACCCTCCTTAAAACGAATTTGGTCCCCAAATTCACTATAATCCTATATACGTCTACGCCCTTATAATCTTCTACATGTCAAACTTAAACTACGGTCATAAAATCGAATCCTAGGGAATGTACTAGTACAATACTTAATACACTCCAAAAGATAGCCCGCTCAATACCAACTATAATAGCCCGCACTTTTTGAACTATTAAATCTAAATGAAAAGTAAAATAAATTATAATTTTATTAATCAAAATTCAGTTACAAAGATCACTAATACAAAAGCACGACTAATGAAAGTCCAAAAGTCAATCTAGTCTAATCATAAGTCCTCGAACTCTAATGCTATCCAACTCGAACTCTTAGACGAAACCTGAAATATCAAAAGAATGACCCGCGAAGCCCAGCAAGCAACTACCGTCCAACGGATCAAAATAATATCTTTTATTTTTTTCTCAAAAACCCATTTTGACATGTACGAATAGTATTATAAAACCCTATTACTTAGCTTATAAGTTATCTGTATTCAAGTCTGATCCAAATTTTAGACCCATTAGTCCAATTCAATTTTAAATCTTAGTCCTTATATAATTTTAATACTTTTTATTCTATTATTTATCTTATTTTAAAAAATACGCGCTATTACAATATATATGTTCACTCGGAGATGGATCATCCTCACTTTTCCAAGAACTGAGGTATCTTTCAAGTCCGGTTTCTAAATTCTACCCGAGTTTACTAGTTACTACCAGGTAAAAGAGTATTTCCATGAATATCAAAACTCTACCAAGTGTAATTTTTAGAATCACCATCATTTTCATCTCTAATGACAAGATTCCTAGAATTCAATAACTGCAGCACCAAATTATTTACAGACGTCGGGGACTTTAATAACCGAACCATGTAATCAAAACCATCAATGATAACAAGGTGTCCATTTCTATTATGTTTTAAAAATACCAGATGTTGTGTTGAGAGCAGTTTCTCTATTGGCAATCCATAAAAACAGGGTCGGCCCTTGGCTAAGACGACCAACTCGAATGCCTAGGGCACCACACCTAAGAGGGCGCACCAAAAATTTTATATACATATTTATATGTATACATAAATATGTATAATTCTGAAAACACCTAGAAAAAGTAAAATTGAATTATTATAAAAGGATAGAAAATTAAAGTAATTTTACAAAGTAGCCTTAATACATGTTCTTTAACTAATAGTAGCAAGTAATAAGGTGATCAATATTACAATTAACGTGACAATATTGATAAGTATATTGTTCTAGTTAGTTTGCTTTGCCACATAATGAATTTTTGGAGGTATTATGCACACACAGTTATTTACAGGTGTTAATAATCTTATTGCATTCCAAATAAATGCAAGTAATATGTTTTTAGGTATATCAGAATATACTAACACTGGCAGTCAAGGAATATATACAAGCATGTTAAAATGAATATTTTTTACTGATTGGGTCGATAGTGATGTCCATGAATTATTTCCTATAAAAGAATGTCATTTTAATATATTATTAAGATGATATCTTCTCAGTTCTAGGTTCATGTTTTAAATCTTTATGACTATTGTTACTGCTGATTAATGCTCTAATCAATGGTATGATTACCACATTCAGTAAGAACCCCCTACTTTATATTTGTAATAAAAATATAATTTTACTTAAAAAAACATCATTATATAAGTTATCCTATTACACTTGAATCTCTAGGGACGACCCTGCATACAAATATCTTTTTTGGTATGTTTTTGTACCATATACCCACATATCGATTTGTGGAATTTTCGAGGCTAATAAAACCAAACTCAAAATGACCATTAGCTGAAGCAATGATGCTTTCATCTGTAATATTTTGGTTGGCCCTCAAAATATTTACTACTATTGATAGATTTTTATGAATTAATTTTACATAAATAATTATTAGTAAGGAGATTGTGTAATTGATTTTTAGCTAATTTAATGATCAGTTTTATTTTTTTAAAATGGGTGTCCAAATTCAATGTATAACGGAAGAGTATATTATGAGATAGCATTCATGGTGGAAAGCATGACTTCAGCTTTGTTTTTAATGTTATACGCTCCACTCCACCCTATAAATAAATTCTTAGTGTTTGTAGTAATAGACACAATTCTTCTCTACACTTTAAAAACAATTTCTCTATGTAATAGTGTTATACTATCATTCTTCATACATAGGCTCTCAAGTATATTGTATACACCTTTTTTTATTTTTTATCACCAACTCTCACTTTTTATAATCATAAGTTTAGTTATAAACCACACGGAGTCCGAGATTTTACAACCTGTAACCCCACTTTTATTTAAAGTGTTTACCATATTGTTATGGTATACTTCACTGGGCTCTTGTTTATTCAACAATTAAATTTCCTGGTCTTTCATCTTATGCATTTTCGAAGTATCATTATTTTCTTACGAGCAGTAACCTAAAGGTGTAGATCGACCAACAAATTATAGTACAAGATTTTGTTGTATGGAAAATTTTTGGGTTATTTTATCCTAGGGACGATGAGGCATACGTGAATATTCTGCACATATTTGAATATACCTGCGAAACGTCTAAAAGAAAGCACGATATGTGACTCATCCCATAAAAATTCGGTAAACTCGTTCTATTTTCAGTTTTTAATAATCATAAAATATTCTCTCACGAAAATATTTTTTTTTGAAAATTATTTTTTTTTTACAAATATTTTTTAACAATAATTTTATTAAATAAATCTGCTTGCCATGTCTACCGTAGATTTTTCTGGTAATGTAGATTTTGATATTAATAAACCTTTATATTTTGAGGGTGTGCACTTTAAGCGTTGGAAACAAAATAAGTTATTTTTTCTTACCATGCATAAAGTAGCTTATGTTTTATCGACCCCAAAACCTGTTATGCCTGCTCCCCTGCTAGTAGTGAATCTTTTGAAACTGTGATCCCGCTAATATACTCAAAATAGCTAAGGAGATAGATTTGTGGGTAGAAAATGAATTTCTTTGTAAGAATTTCATTTTGAACAGCTTATCCAATAATTTGTACGATTACTATAATTCTGATAAGTCGGCCAAAGACATTTGGGAAGCACTCTAAAAGAAGTATTATACAGAGGACATGAGACGCTATCTCAAGTTCCAAATGACCGATGTCAAGTCGGTGGAGGAAGAATCACATCAGCTACAAAATATCACACACGAGATCATCACGGAGGGAATGCTGCTAGATGAACAATTTCAACTAGATGTGATAATAGTCAAGTTGCCACCAAGATGGACGTCTTCAAGAATATCATAAGACATAAGACTAAAGAGTTCTCCTTAGAGAGTCTTATCACTCGCCTCAGGATTGAAGAGGAATTTTAGAAGCAAGATTAGAAAGAAGAGGTGCTGGTTGTGTCCCACAAAAAGGAAAGGAAGAACTCTGGTACGGGTCTAAAGCCTAAGACGAAGAATTTCAAGAAGGAAGAAACTTTCAACCTCCGAAGAATCAAACAACGCAACAACCACCCAAGAATGGTGTTAGAGCGTTCCACTGTATCAACTATGCGAAGCCACGATATATGGAGAAGAATTGTAGACTCAAGCGCCAAGCTCCCCCGTAAGTTAATAACACTTAGGAAGCCTTTGTAGCTATGATGACGGAGGTTAACCTTGTTGGTGGAAATGATGGGTTGTGGGTAGACACTGGTGTATCCCGCCATGTCTGTTATGACCGTAAATGTTCAAGACATATACGGATGATGAGGACAAGAAGGTGTTGTTAGAAGACTCCTACACCACCAATGTTGCTGGAATTGGAAATGTAGAGCTCAAGTTTACCTCTGGAAAGACCCTACTGCTGAAGGACGTCTTGCACACTCTGGAGATGCAAAAGAATTCGGTGTCTGGGTTTTTACTTAATAAGGGAGGGTTTATCCAGATTATAGGTTCTGATTTGTATACCATTACTGAGAATGGTACTTTTGTAGGAAAATGGTATGTTGTAGATGGAATGTTTAAGTTGAATGTTGAAGTTAATAAAATTCCTATTTCCTCTTACATGTTGACTCATTTTACTACTTGGCATACTAGACTCTGTCACATTAATAAACGAAGCATAATAAATATGAGCAACCTAGGATTAATTCCCAAGTTGTCTCTCTCTGATTTAGATAAATTTGAGTATTGTATCCAAGCAAAAATCACAAAGACTCCCCACATGTCATTAGTGATTAAAGAAACAGAACTGTTAGATCTAATTTATAATGATATATTTGAATTAGATGGAGTTTTAACTCGAAATAGTGAGAGGTACTTTATCATAATTATCGATGATTATTCTGATTATACTTTTGTGTATCTTATGAAAAACAAAAGTGACGCATTCGACATGTTTAAGTTATTTATGAATAGAGTTGAAAATCAGTACAATAAGAAAATCAAGAGACTTCGTAGTAACAGAGGAGCAGAGTATGAATCAAACCTATTTACCAAATATTATGACTCTCATGGAATTATACATGAGAGAACTGCTTCTTATTCACCAGAAATGAATGGAAAAGCCGAAAGAAAAATTAGAACTCTCACTGAGTTGGTAGTTTCTATTATGCTTGGTTCTGGTACTGCATCTCATTGGTGGGGGGATATCATACTAACGGTCTGTCATGTACTTAATAGAGTACACAAATCCAGAAGTATGGTAACTCCCTATGAGATGCTTAAGCGTAGACAACCCGATATTTCTTATTTGAGGACCTGGGGTTGCTTAGCTTATGTTCGGATTCATGATCCTAAGAGGCTTAAACTTGCGAGTAGAGCCTATGAGTGTGTATTTGATGGATATGGCCTCGATAGAATAACTTACAGATTCTTTGATTTAAATGCACGAGTTATAGTAGAATCAATTTATGATGATTTCTATGAAGACAGGTTTCCTTTTAAATTAAGGACTAGTGGAGGTCTGTCGTCGAGTATCACTTCTTTATTAAAGGATAGAGAACATACTGAGGATTCATATATCAAACCAAGAAGGATCAAGAGAGCTAGAGTCGCCAAAGATTTTGGCCCAGACTTCTATACTTACAATTTAGAGGAAGATCCTACCAGTTTTAAAAAAACCATGACTTCTTTAGATGCCAATCTTTGGAAAGAGTCATTAATGACGAGATGGATTCTTTAGAATCCAATAAGACTTGGTATTTGGTTAATTTACCTCTTGGCTGCAAGTTAATAGGATGTAAATGGATCTTTAAGAAGAAGTTAAGACCTGATGGTACTGTTGAAAGATACAAGGCCCGTTTAGTGGCTAAAGGCTTTCAATAGAGAGAAAATATGGATTTCTTTGACACATTTTCACCAGTCCCTAGGATGACGTTCATCAAATTTTTAATTTTTATAGCTTTCATCCATAATCTAGTTATCCACCAAATGGATGTTAAGAATGCCTTCTTAAACGGTGAACCAGAGGAGGAAATTTACATGGATCAACCTGAAGGTTTCATGATCCATATGTAGGAAAAGAAGGTGTGCAAGTTAGATAATACTATATATGGTCTTAGGCAATCACCTACTTTGTGGAATGAAAAGCTTGATTAACTTATCATGTCAGATGACTTTAGAGTCAACGAGAGTGACAAATGCATTTATTACAAATTTAAAAATGATATTAGTACTATTATCTGCGTGTACGTAGATGACCTGCTGATATTTGGTTCAAATATTCATGCAGTAAATAAAGTGAAATCATTGTTGAATTTCGACTTTGAATTGAAAAATCTTGGAGAAGCAAGTGTAATTCTTGGTGTCAATATTACTAGGTCTGAAAAAGGACTTTCTTTATATCAGTCTCGATACGTTGAGAAGATCTTAAAAAAATACAATTACTTTGACTGCAAACTTGCTAATACAATATATGACCCCAGTATTAAGTTATTTAAAAATAAGGGGCATGGTGTAAGGCAACAAGAATATGCAAGTATCATCAGAAGTCTTAGAAATGCTGCAGATGGCACTAGACTTGACATACATGGCACTAGACTTGACATAGCCTATGTCATGGGATTGTTGGGCAGTTTATCGGTAGACCGAGTATGGAGCATTGGCATGGTATTGAGAGGGTCATGAGATACCTCAAGAAAACTATGAACCTTGGATTATACTATGATAAGTTTCCCGTTGTCCTTGAAGAATACAGTGATGCTGACTGGAATACCATGTTAGAAGACTCCAAGGAAACCAATAGCTATATTTTTAATATACCTAGTGGTGTTGTTTCTTGGAAATCAAAAAAATAGACTATCTTAGTTGAGTCCACTATGGAAGCAGAATTGATAGCACTGACCATAGCTAGTGAAGATGCAAGTTTGTTAAGAAACATGCTAGAAGAGATCCCTTATTGGAAAGACTAGTCCCGTCAGTGTTGATCCATTGTGATAGTACTGCAGCTATCGATAAGGTTTAGAACCGTTATTTTAAATGTAAGAAATGACATATGCGTCGTAAGCACAACACTGTTAGAGAGTATCTCCCTAAAGAAGCTGTTAGAGTAGATCACATAAGATCAGATGAAAATCTGGCAGATCCTTTGATGAAAGGATTAGCCAGAAAGAAAGTCCATAAAACTTCGATTAATATGGAATTTTTTCCCGTAGAGAGTAGTCACTAGAGATCCCAAAAAATAGGTTCAATGTGGTAATAACAACTCATGAAGTGATATGCGAAGAACATGCAATAATATATTGTTAGAGCATGTTTTCAGAAATAAAAAAAGGTTGAGTTATTTAATACTCTTAATCAGATCTATACATTATTTGGAGGGTGTGCCTAACTTCAGGAGTACTCTTGATAGACTCACCGATGTGAATGTAGAAGTGGAGGCCGCTTCTTATAAAATGTCGGGCATTAATTCCTAAAGTGTTTATATACTGGGATAGACGTGCATGGCCTATAATGCATGGGCTAGGTGACTACACCTTGAAAGGTTGTGCGTGTTTTGATGCCTGTGATAAAGTTCAAGACTTCGGGTCACTCTTGTTTAACTCGGAACCTTACTCACTACGCAAAGCTTCAAATATATAGACAACTTTATTTATGTGCATCCTTATTTTATCTGAATATTGCTCAAAATACTTTTTTATATTTAAAAATATTCAAGTGGGGAATTGTTGCATCCTTATTTTATCTGAATACTGCTTAAAATACTTTTTTATATTTAAAAATATTCAAGTGGGGAATTGTTGGATTTTTATCAATTATTTTTAAATAAATAAATATTAGTAAGGAGATTATGTAACTGATTTCTAGCTAATTTATTGATCAGTTTTATTATTTTAATATGGGTGTCCAAATTCAATGTATAATGGAAGAGTATATTATGAGATAGCATGCATGATGGAAAGCATAACTTCAGCTTTGTTTTTAATATTATACGCTCCACTCCACCCTATAAATAGATTCTTAGTATTTGCAGTAGTAGACACAATTCTTCTCTACAGTTTAAAAATAATTTCACTATGTAATAGTGTTATACTATCATTCTCCATACATAGGCTCTCAATCATATTTTATACACCCTATTTTTTGTTACCAACTCTCACTTTTTATAATCATAAGTTTAGTTATAACCCGCACGGAGTCCGAGGTTTTACTACCTGTATCCCCACTTTTATTTAAAGTGTTTAACATAATATTTTGGTATACTTCACTGGGCACTTGTTTATTCACCAATTAAATCTCCGGGTCTTTAGTTTCAAGCATTTTTGGAGTATCATTATTTTCTTACGAGCATTAAACTAAAGGTGTAGATCGACCAACAAATCATAGTGCAAGATTTTGTTGTAAGAAAATTTTTGGGATGTTTTATTCTAGCGACGATGGTGCATACATGAATATTCTTATTCATATTTGAATATAGCCGCGAAATGTCTTAAATAAAGCGCGATTCGTGACTCATCCCGAAAAAATTCGGTAAACTCGTTCTATTTTCAATTTTTAATAATCGTAAAATATTCTCTCTTGAAAATATATTTTTTTCGAAAATTATTTATTTATTTTTTACAAATATGTTTTAACAATAGTTGCTGCATAATTTTGTGAATGAGATGATAAAATGGAGAACATAGTAATAAAACCTATTGTGCAGAACTCTATTAACTTTGTTACATTGCCTATGTTTGGGTTACTTGAATGAACTAAAGCGGAATATTGACTGATTTGTATAGTCCACATTCCATAATAATCTGAATGATTGAGGCATGATGTTTAAACACATTTTAAGGTTCCATATGAAAAAACTACTACTATCTACCACACACTTCTTGGTGAGTTGCAACATCTCCATGCCTTCAAATATAAAGTCTTTTATAGGTGAAAGTGAAACATCTATGTTGAAAAATATTTTAAAAAATCACAAATCTTTTGAGGTACAATAGCGAATATGTTTATATTTTCTTACTATATCTTGTGCATGTCTAATTTCTTGGGAACTTCTAGTTATGCCAAAGTTTGGAACTATCTTATGTCGTTGAGGCCAGACTAGTGAATTGTTTTATGACACATCTATCTTTGTAATATATATTGTCAGAATAATAAATTAATGTATTGTTGATGTAATAAATTAGAAAACTGAATATTTGATAGCACCGAACAAAATATGAACCGGTTAAGATGCGGACCAGGATTTTATTTAAGAGCAAGCTAAATTAAATTGTTCAAATACGATTCCATGGGTATGAGCGAAACAAATTCTTTATTTTTTATGATTTTTTTACTAATGTTTTCTATGATTTAAGAGTACTTGTGAAGGCCGTCTCAACTATTTGGTAGGTGCTGAACTAAAAAATAATATAAGGTTTGGGACCTTTTCAAATTTGATGTATTGCAGCACTCCTTGCACATCCTTATCTACCTTTTCAAATTTAATGTTAACTTACGCAACCAATTACAAGAAGAATTTAATGAAAACCAATTAAAAAGGAAAAAAATGGAAACAAGAGAATCAAAAGTATAGTTTAATAGTTCTCTGATTAGAAATTGTGTTTGTAGTGATTTTTAAAGTTTCCTTCAAATTTTATACATAATTCGTTGCACTTCATTTCCCTCTTCACTTTTTTCTTAAATCCCTGACTTGATTAGGTTAGATGAGAACACTGTATGGTAATGTTGAGTGTTAATTAATAATTACGAACTTATCCAAATACTTCTTAAAAATTCGGTTCATCAAAACCATAAATGTTGCTGGTGCATTGGTTAATCCAAAAGCCATTATTAGAAATTCATAATGACCGTACCTAGTTCCGAAAGCTGTTTTCGGTACATCCTCAAGTTTAATCTTCAATTCGTGATACCCGGATCTCAAATCAATCTTATAAAGTACTTTGCTCCCTTCAACTGATCAAATAAATCATCTATTCGAGGTAACGCATACTTGTTCTTAATAGTAAGCTTGTTGAGCTTCCGATAGTCGATACATAATCTTATGCTCCCATCTTTTTTCTTAACAAATAATATTGGTTCTCCCCATGGGGACTTATTAGGTCTAATGTCTCCTTTTTTCAATAATTCTTGCAACTGCTTCCCTAATTCCTTCATTTCTACTGGCGCCATTATGTACGGGGCCTTGGATACGGGTTCCGTTCTGGGTGCTAAGTCAATCATAAACTCAATTTCTCTATCTGGAAGAAGTCCTGGTAACTCATCTAGAAACACACCTGAAAACTCATTAACAACTGGAATCTCTTCAAGTTTTGCTGGCTCCTGACTTCTATCTATTACATAAGCCATATAATGCTCTAATCCTTGTTGCAGTAATCTTTTAGCTTGGATCATCGTTAAAAACTTATTTGCTTGCTTTTGACCTCTAAACGTGACCACTTTCTCATCTTGCATCTTCAGAATCACTTTCTTATTATGACAGTCTATCTGAGTATCATGCTTAGATAAACAGTCCATTCCTAGAATAACGTTAAATTTTCCTAACTTAAACGGTATAAAATCAGCACAAAACTTATTGCCAGAAGTCTCAATCTCACAATTGGTACAAACTTGGTTAACAGAAACACGTTCTTGATTTGCTAGCTCTACATTTATGATTTCATTTAACAATTCAACTAGGTAATTAACTTATCAACAAAATCTTGAGAAATAAATGATCGAGTTGCTCTCGAATTTACTAATACTTTAGCACATAATAAATTCACAGTAAGCATACCTGCCACCACATCTGTGTCCTGAATAGCTTTCTTCATAGAAATATCATAAACTCTAGCTCTTGGAGACTCATTCACTATCATAGTAGATCTCATGATTCTAAGTGCATTACTAACTAGAGCTGGTGTTTTGCAATCCTTCGCCATATGCCCTGGTTTTTCCATATTTAAAATATGTAAATCCAATTATTGGATCCTTTCCTGCTTGATTCCTTGTAGGTTTATCTCTAATTACTTGGTCTCTGGCTGGTTGATTCTGGCACTTCCTTGAATAGTGCCCCTTCTGGTTGCATTTATAACATACCACATTCAGCTTATTATAAACTCCTCCATGTTTCTTTCCACAAACCTGACATTCTGGTAAAGAAGACCTTTGCTGACTCGGCTGATTTCCAATGGTTGGAAGGTTGCCTTGTCCTTCGTTGCCCACATTTTGCTTCTTGATAACTTCCATTTCTTCTGATTATTAAAGTTCTGAAACTTCCCTGCTTGTGAATGTCCTTCATTTCCCTCGAATTTTCTTTTCTTACTCTCCTTCTCCTTTTGTGACATTTCACTCTCTTTTTCTGCAATCATAGCTTTCTGAACCACTGTTGCATACTTGTCCAATTCAAATATAGTTATTTTCCCTCTAATCCACAACTTAAGACCTTGGTGAAATCTCGTACCTTTCTTCCTGTCTGTGTCAACATAAGATGACACAAACCTAGACAATTCCTCAAGCTTACTTTCATAATCTGTTACTGACATATTCCCCTGCTTCAATTCTAGAAATCTCAATTTCATTTGATCCTGAACAAACTAAGGAAAATGCTTCTCCAAAAATAACTCTTTGAATCTATCCCAAATAATAACATATGTATCTTTCAATGCTTTAACAGACTCCCACCAATAGGTGGCTTCATTATTTAGGTAATAACTTGCAAACTCCATCTTATATTCCTCTCTTACCTTGAATAAAGAGAATGACTTCTCAATCTCCTTCAACCAAATTATTGCTCCAATTGAATCTGAAGAACCCTTGAACTCCAGTGGATTCACCGCCTGAAAAGTCTTAAAAGTTACCTGGGGATTAGCTCGTCTCTATTGTTTTTTAGTCAGGTTAATTATTTGTTGGGCCAAAATCTGAAGAATCTGGGCCACGGTTGGGTCTATGGGACCGGAATTTGTATTCCTGTTATTATTGTCATTGTTGTTGTTGTTTGTTTTTTCATTGTGGGTAGTAGCACAAGTGTTTCTTCTGGGTGGCATTTTCTGTAAAGAATCAAACAACTTATTTAGTCTCTAAATCAAATCCATTTTATATAAAGTTTTACTAAACATAAGTATTTCTTTCCGAAAAACATTTTCAATCATTCAACTAAGTAAATTGTATGCTTCTTTACAGAATGTAAGCAATCAAAAAAAGGGTATGTGTTATCACAAGAGTTTATAACGGGTGCAGTAAATAAAGTAAGATAAAACATGTGCAATAATATATATATGACAATGCTGGAAAAGAAAAGGTACTGATATATATATATATGTCAAGGTTGGCAGTACAAGCGTGAAACGCTTCAACAAAAGCAAAAGTACAACAGGCCTACCCACTAGTCAGCAAGTCTAGTCTGATATCATACTACACCACTACAGTACATATAACATCTTTCATAACAACACTAAATCTAGCTCCATGGAAACTCTGGACCTCCAAGCTCCTCAAGCTTTTCCAAAACCCATCTGGCCCACTCCACAAGAGCATCTAGGGTGGCATACTCACAACTAGCTCTATATAACCTGGTAGAAGCTACCCTCCGAAACACATGAATCTCGCTCTTGAGGTCCCTCGCACCTCTCTCAACATATGTGGTCCTCACAATATGCTATAGCTCTCGAATCTATCCCAACAATGTATGTCCCTCCATAAGATATTCCTCAAACTCATGGTACGGAACAGGGCGTGGGAAAAACTAAAAAGATGCGCTAACAAATGAATGTCCGGTGGAACCAGAATCCTTAGGTGGGGGTCCTTGAATAAGTGGTCGCACATAAGGGGTGGTGGTATAGCTCAAAGTGGTGCAGCCGTCATAATAGGGGCAACAAAGCTGGTACTGGTGGAAGAATAGGGTGTAGATCAGATCTGGGTGGGGATGGTGGTCCATAAACAAAAGGCTCAGAATGATCATATGGTATAGGGATAATAGGATCCGTCAAAGCTGATATCTGAAAATCAACATAACAAGATAAGAATCTCAAATCATAACAAGAATCATATCAAAACCTACTATAAAGTCGCACTCATCTTCACGACATCATATCTTTCTATCACTCATCTCTAATCATAACCCTCTACCCAAACCCGACAATTTAGGCTTGTTTCATTGACTTATAACCTGTAGCTCTGATATCAAACCTGTGATGCCCTCCAAATCTGGGTCATAGACTTGGGGGTCACACCACAATATGAACCTGTATAAAATATAATATATGCAATGATCCTAAACATCCACGGATTGTAACAAGTTAAAGTATAAAACAAGACACAACCTTAACGTATCTTATAATGTTCTAAATCCCAACTATTTAAACATATAACTTATAACAAAACATTCTTACAAATTTGAAAAAAAACTTATAACTATAGCATAATACTCCTACTAGCTCTTTCCAACACTCAACCTGGAATCCTAGCTCGAATACTGGTCTGGGGATCTTCGCTACCGGCAGTTTCCTTCTAAACTGGAAAAGAATACAAAAAGGATCACAGGGGTGAGCTAACTAGCTTAACAAGTCATATAAAAAATGGCCGAGGTTAAGCAATAATCAAATAAAATGGACTAAAGAAATCAAGTTTCTGGTTAAGCAATTATTAGAATTGGATATTCATGTTTGATTTTAAAAACTAAGGTTAGGTTGCTGATCAGTCACGCACTAACTCCGAACAAGGCACACAACCCTGCTCTCTATACTGGATCCAAGGCACACATTAGCCTAATATGACCACCAATATGGTCTTACCACGAATCTGGTCCACATTCAGAAAACCATCCATATCTATAGCAAATCAATATGATAAATAATGTAATTCAATAAAACAGGATCATAATCAACATTTATAAAACATTTATTTAAAGGCATAAAGCAATTCATGAGTATCACATGGGTATATCAAAGTAAGTATGAAGAATGGCTTTAAATATGTAGAAGAACCAGATAATAGATGAAAAATGGTTTAGTGGTTACACAAGGTTTGGTTCTTTGAGGCTACAATGTATTGTAGAATGTATGAGTTATCGTATGCTAGGCAATTATGTTTCAGTATTTGGTGTCTGTTGTAAATGTATTTGTGAAGTAGTATCATATTTATATGGTTTAGTATCTGAGAATTTAACAATCAGTGGTTCGCAATAGATATAGTTTAAAGTATAAATATCAAATGATCTGGTTAGGGTTCAGGGCTAAGCAATTTAACTGACGCATGCTATCATATGACATATCTCAAGTATATTCAAAGCACTTGCAATATAACACGAGAACAATTCAGGGTACTTGCCTGATCTCACTGATTTCCAACTTCGCTTGCATTCGTCTGACGGTTCTACTCAACAACCACTTGCTTTCATTTTCTACGCCTCGCTTCTCTGCTAGACATAACGATTATCTATCAATACTCAATCTCATATCTTATTAATCGTCACATAACCGACAGAAGCTTCAATTTACCCTTCGTTTCACCAAAATCCGACTTACGGATTGAAAGTTACGATTAAAACAGTCAAACAATACTCACATAAGCATATAACACATCAATCAGATAGCACGTAGCACATAACATATAAGGTATTCAATAAAAATAATTTTTCAAAGAAGGTTCTGGGCTAAAATGATTTTTTTTGCATTTAATATGAATTTTTGAATATTTTTTGGAATTAAAACAAATAAAAGAATCATTTTATAAATAAATAATGAAGTTAGAATGCCCAAAATTAGCTTTAAAATAATTTATTACTAATTATCGAGCATTAAACATTATTTAGAAAAATATTTTAAGGCTCGAAAATTTTTTTCAAAATTTTTAAATCAAAAAGAATAAATAAATCCAATTAAATACTGAATTAAAATTAATTAATAAATTAATCAATAATTAATCAATTAATATTTAAATTAATTGACCAATTAAATAATTAGTTAATTAATTAATTAATTCAGATTTATTTCTGAATTTATAATTAATTAAAAAGTATTTTTGAAAGATTTAAAAATACAGTATTAAAAATGAAAATTTTGGAAACTAGAGGGACCTAACTGTATCGTTTTCAAAAGTACAGGGACCAAACTATAATTTTGCAGCCCCTCACCGGAAAACTGTCGGGCTTCACCGGAAGTGGAAATTCCAGCTACCTCAGGCCACCAAACTTTCCAGAAATGGTCTACTAACGATCAGGAATTTATTCATGCAATCAAAATCAACAAACAAGCAAAAATTTGGCCCGGAAAATGTTCAAGAAACTCGTCATCGCCGAAAAGTTCTTTATTTTCTAATTTGAGCAATCCAGGAATCCTCTCATGGATTCAAGGACATGATTCTACTCCTGGAATCATTCTAAACATGATGGTATCAACCAATTTCATCAATAACCCCCAGGGAAAAAAGCCTTAAATTTCAATTAAAAATATTGAAGAACACTAAGAACCCTAATTTCATAATCCGAGAATTAAACATAAATTTGGACATGATAGGGAACTCAAAATCAATCGTATGAAATACCAAAAGATCATATTCAAAGATCTACAACATGCAATCATCAAATCATATCAAACACTTCTAGATTTTAAACCCCTATTTTAATCTAATTAAATTTGATTTAAAAATTAGAAAATCACCTAAAATTTATGCAGTAATATGGATGATGGAACTTGATTCTACTTGTTAAAAGCTTAGATTCGACTACTTGTACACTAAAATCGGAGTTCGTTAACACCTTCGAATCCTAGTTTGATTATGAAGAACGCGACGAATATATATATATATATATATGTATATATATTTTCTCTCGATAATTATAGAATTTTATTGTATATTTATGTTTATCTGTACAAAATAAAGTATGGTAAAGGCTATTTATATTTACGGAATATTGGTACCCCATTGGATCATATCGGATATAAAAAAATAGAATACTTAATAGCTAAGTATTAATAAAACTGATCCAATTCAGTACCAGTTTTAAGATAAATATCAAAACTGGGCTTTTAAGTAAAGTTTTGGGGGTTCTGAGCTTTTGTTTACTCGTATTATGAGGAAATATAGTATTTTAACCAAAATATCCTGTATATCGAAAATATCTGATTATCGGTTTACCGGAATAATTAAATAATATCGTAAAATTTATACCTAGAATCGTACAGGTAAATTCGTACTCCGAATTGTAAAAGTTAACACAGATGCTCGGAATAATCAAATTAGGCTGGAAACAAGTTTTCCCGTAACTTTCGGGTAGTAAAAACGTATAAACCGTTGAAGTTGGATGGTTCCCAACTAACCAAAATAATTAATAATAAAATCGAAAAATAATTAATTAAATCTATAAATAAATTATAGAAGCATATAATGATATATAAATTACTAGAAATTATCAAAATAGTCTATTTCTCATTCTGGGAATATAAAAAATAAAATTTCACGAATTTTATCACTTACGAACAGTAAACACATAATTCACCAAAAATTCACATAATATTCATTTATCATCAAAATAATTACACGATACAACCCGGATATAACAGAGGGGACGCTTGTTCTTCTTTGGCCTCTTCTCATCTGTTATGACCTGAGTTAGCATTCAGTAGACTTACGAACAAAATCACGATCGTAGAAGAGGCCTATTGGGGTCTCTCACCGCTGTACTCTAGACTTTTTCAGCCTTGCAGGAGCATGTTGGCCTAGTTTTTCCTAGTTGCCAAAGAAGAGGGCTCGCTGAGAGGCTGCCACACCATGAAAAAAATCAGACTTGTAGCAGAAGTATGGGGCCTCATGGAGAGAGATCGAAAAACAAGACCTTGTTGGTCATTCAAGTGGGGGCCTTACTGAGAGAGGTCGTCACTCCATAACGAAGAATATGCATCCTGCTAAGAGTATCTCTATAAGAGGCATCCTACGAGTGGGCATCTCACGTAGAGACATCTCCGTAGAGGCATCTCATGTGGAGCAATCCGCTAAGGTGTTTACGCAAAGGCATCCCACAAAGGGGCATCTTACAAAGAGGCATCTCATGCAGAGTGACCCGCTAAGGTGCTCATGCTGAGGCATCTCACAAGGGGGCATCTCACGAAGAGGCATCTTATGCAGAGATATCCGCTAAGCTACTCATGCCGAGGTATCCCACGAGGGGGCATCTCACGTAGAGGCATCTCCGTAATGGCATCTCATACAGAGTGACCCGTTAAGGTGCTCACGCAGAGGCATCCCACAAGGGGGTATCTCACGAAGAGGCATCTCATGCAGAGCGACCCGCTAAGGAGCTCATGATGAGTCATCCCACAAAGGGGGCATATCACGAAGAGGAATCTCATGCATAGAGACCTGCTAAGGTACTAACGCTGAGGCATTCCACGAGGGGGCATCTCACGTAGAGGCATCTTCGTAGAAGCATCTCCCGACCCGCTAAGGTGCTCACGCAGAGACATCCCACAAGGGGGCGTCTCATGAAGAGGCATCTCAAATAGAGAGACCTGCTAAGGTATTCATGCTGAGGCATCCCACGAGGCGGCATCTCACGTAGAGTCACCTCCGTAGAGATATCTCATGCAAAGCGACCCGTTAAGGTGCTCACGCATAGACATCCCACGAGGGGGCATCTCATGTAGAGGCATCTCATGCGAAGAGACCCGCTAAGGTGCTCAGGCAGAGGCATCCCACTAGGGGCATCTCATGTATAGCGACCCGCTAAGATGCTCACGCGGAGGTATCCAACGAGGGGCATAAGATGGATGATCAATCTTTATTGAAGACCATTTACTAATTTTCCCAAGGTAGAAAACCTCATTAAATAGACGACCACCCAATACTGATCAACTTGCTTCAGGTGAGGTTGGATTGTGATGGACAATGATCACTTCTCCTCCGCTTCTAGAAGTACCAGGAGACCTCATGCCTAAGAGGGTCAGGGTCGCGCGCCCCTTCTCCTCGGGCCAGTGGTCCTCATCTTCACCTCTCGGGTAGCTGCTAGATCCGTTTTGTGAGAACGAGACATCCTTCTCCTATAGATGTCAAGGCCCCTCCTTCTAGAGCCAAATGTTATTGGGAGAAATTCGTAATAACACGAATTTGGAGGTTGCCGGAATCATGGAGCGAAATATGTTAATTTGAAGCTGTTTTCACGGAGAACGCGAAGAACACGGGACATAAATTGATGGATGTTGTAGCTGATCTTGTACGTTGATTCTTAGAATGCCAGAGATAAAGTGTGTATTCTCTCTTATTTCAACCTGTTTATCATCCGTAAATAAGAGACCTATGTACCCTTTTATAAGGGTTCAAGCCACACGTAGTTCTTAGAGGACATGTTACCCAGATGGGCTTTTTTTGGTCCAGTCCATCAAGGCCCAAGTTCGTTGACGATGAGGCCGTCTGTAAAAAGCTCATATTTATCCATGGCCCAAGCTCAGTTAGGCTTTAATATGCTATCATAGAGTTATATAAAGATATCTCGTTGGTGAGGCACGAGAACACCTGCAGGCCTCGCATGCAACCAATTAAAGTCTAGCCATGCTATGACCTTGTGGAGAGTGTGGCCTCGCATGCAACCTATTAGAGTCTGGTTATGCGATGTGGTCGTTTAGAGAGTACGTGCGATCACGGGAGACCTGGCCACGCATAGCGATCTTTCCTCCCATGTGACCCCTTGAGGCCTGGTCATGGGTCTTCAAGTCAAATAAAGAGTATTTATGTAAGTTGATAATGAAACATCTCCTTTTAGGCCTAGCCTTGTATGTGTTCAATCCTAATAGAGATTGTTTTCATGTGATGTGATTCCAGAAATATGTAAGTAATGATGATCTCGAAAAGGTCCTTCCAAGTATGATACAGTGTTGCAAAGACTATATGATGTGCCCCCGTGGGATCATGTAGTCGTAAGTTGTTGTAATTATATTTTTTGTATAGCTTGTACGTGAGTTTGTACTCCCACGGGTCTCTTCAAGTCTCTTTATATTATGAGGAGTAAACTCCTCTCTTGTTGAGAGGTGGATAGAACTCTCTTCTGATAATATAGGGACCGGCTGCCCCTTATGGTGAAATGGTGGTAGGCCGCCCCTCTTAATAATATGAGGATATACGTGATATGAGAAGAGAAATCCCCTCTTAGTTGAGAGGTGGACACCATTTCTGTCTGTTAAGAGGTGAACGTGACTCTCTTCCTTAATATATTTTCACGTGTCAGTTAATGAGGTCTTGGTCAACATAATAGTACACAAATATGATCAATAGACCGTTCTATATTTGGATTCAATTATTTCAGCCCGATAATATTAATAATTCTCATAATGGGTCTGCTTATAACCCATATTAATTTCCGGATATAACACATAAGAATGGCGCAATTGAGGATTTTTTTTGTACAAAAGATGTAGCAACAGGAGAGATAAAGTACCAAGGCCGGCTAAGAAGTAAGACAAAACGAGGATTGAAAATTCATGCTCTAAAATCATCAAGCGAAACCACTGGGCTATCAGTTTAAAAATAATCGTGTTTCAGAGTATAAAATCATTTCTTGAGAAGACCACACATAATAAAGGAAGTTATTAGCTCTTTCCCTGCCTTTTGTCCACCTTACTACATTTGTGTTGATAACTAAAGCAGTGTAGAGGTCGACTAAGTAACAAAAAAGATCAAGATCGAGTACAGAAAATACATGTGATGTATATTGATATATAATTCGTGTTATTGTCCAAAGATCAAGTACTTTGTATAGGCTAATGTACATGGATTACAGGAACTACAAATTTGTATGATAAGTGTTATCGGGGAGCCATAGTCGTGACAGTTAAATAGTTAGTTGCAGAGTCTCGTTCATGCAGTTTCCTCTCAGTGAAAAATCCAGGTTGTTTGGGCTGAGGCAGGGGAACTTTACTAGTTAGCATTAATACCACGGATGCCATGGTTGGCCTATCTGCTGGATATTGTTGCACGCACAACAACCCTATATTGATAGCTCGAAACACTTCTAATTGATGTTCATGGATTGACTTTGCAATAACCTCATCTACTATGTCCAAAGTTTCGTAATTTGTATAAGTTCTCCATGCCTAAATTTGGTGACATGTCCATATATAGTTTGTCAGCCATTGTATACATAAAGATTTAGTTATGAAACTTCACAATATAATGGCCAAAGGTACTTACATGCCCAAGAAGGTTAAAATTATGATCTGGATGAGTAAAATTTGCGTTGCTCTCCCCACTGACTATCTCTAACAGTAATACTCCAAAGCTGTAGACATCAGACTTTATTGAGAATTTGCCATCGATTGCATACTCGGGGGACATGTAACCACTACAAGAATATATCAACCACTGAATTAAAATTTGGGACATAGAAAAACAAAATATTAATAATTGTAGTGATTCTTACTATGTTCCAACTACTTTAGTTGTATTGGCTCCGGTTTCTGTCTCCCCACATATTCTTGCTGTCCCAAAATCAGAAATCTTTGGGTTCATCCCATGATCGAGTAGAACATTGCTGGCTTTAAGGTCCCTATGAATGATGCGCAGTCTAGAATCCTGATGAAGATAGAGAAGTCCCCTAGCGATGCCGTATATGATGTTATAGCGCTTAGGCCAGTCAAGTACCTTGCTTTGTTCTTTATCTGTTCAAATGGTCATCGAATCATTTTACATAAATAAACCAAGGTAATAAAATGCTAGATAAACCTCTGATTTGAAAAAGAAGAAAGCATTATTGAAAAGGATAACCGTACCAAATATAAACGAGTCCAAGCTTTTATTAGGCATGTATTCATACACCAACATCCTTTCTCCTTTCTGCATAGAACATCCAAGAAGCTTGACTAGGTTTCGGTGCTGAAGTTGAGCAATGCAAGAAACTTCATTTTTAAACTCTTTTAACCCTTGTGTGGAGTCCTTTGACAGCCTCTTTACAGCTATTTCTTTTCCTTCGTGTAGCATACCCTAAAATGTGTCAAATGCCACATAAGAGTGAAAATAGTTCTATTAGTCTGGTGCCACTTGTACATGTGAGTGGCCTAGGATTTTGTGAGATTTTAACTGCACTGGCCTGGTAATTACCTTATAGACAGATCCAAAGCCACCTTCTCCAAGCTTAGAGTTTGTAGAGAAGCCATTGGTGGCATTAGCTAAGGTTGTGAGGTCAAATAATGGCAACTCTGAATCCACATCACCATTTCTATTGCCCCCATCAGTTTTAAAAAATAGCCTTCTATTTCCTGCAACTCCCACATTCAAAGTCATACAGTAAACAACTTAGCAACACATTAAAAAGAAAAATTAAAGGATTGGCGACAATATGAGATTACCTCCTGCGTGCTTCTTCCATCTCATCCTGATTGCCCAGAGGCATACACCAAGCATCATTGTCACAGTCAAGATAATAGGGATAATTATGAACCTTACTTTGGACCTCCCTTTAGCTTTATATTTGGCAATAAATTTATGTCAATTTACTAATTACAAAGAAAATCAAAAAAAGTAAAAATTATACATCACTAAGATCATCATATGTCCAAGCTAATTCATGTCTGCAATCAGTAATTTTAATTCCATAGCAATTGACTAAAGTAAGAACTTAAATTTACCTAGTTCAGAAGCAGAGATTCTTATGTAAAGATCTTGGCCATTTTGCTTATGTTCTTTAATATCAATAAGCTCATTAAACCATAACAAGCATCCACTTCCGCTTCCTCTAATATCTGTATTTGCATAAGCTGTACACGAGCAATTTCTCAAGCACATACTCTTACACTCATCAAGAGTCATATTCCTATCAAACCAAGACTGCCTGGCATCCGGTGATTTCAGTCCTGGATGCTTCACAAATCCATCCCCATCTGTACAACTCAATTGTACCTTTCTCACGCATCCACTTGACCAATCTGCAACATCCCATTCTTTTTGAGATTTTGGCTCAAATCCATCCAAGCACTCACACGCAGGAGAACTGTTTATGTTACAACTCCCATAAGCTCTACACAACGCGTAATGATCACACTCGTCCTTCTGAGCAGTAAGATATAATTGCCAAGTTTGAGATTGTTCAATCCACATCCATGTTTGACTCTTGCCAAGTGAATTAATTATCTTCCTTGTAGGGATTGAAGCATCAACAACTTCATAATGATAATACAACTCCTTATTGCTAGAAACAAAATCAGAGTGGTAAATTCGGTTAGGTTTCAAGTTAGGCGAGCCAGAAAAGCGAACACCATTCCAAGTCCCAGCTCGAAAATCTATAGCAGAGCCTTTCCTCATGATTAGCTGGGGATATCCATCACGATCAACATGATATGTATATTCACCTGGAGATGGATCATCCTCACTCTTCCAAGAACTGAGGTATCTTTCAAGCCCAGTTTCCAAATTCCACCCAAGTTTACTACCAGGTAAAAAGGTATTTCCAGGGTTATCAAAACTTTGCCAAGCATAATTTTCAGTATCACTATCATTTTCATCTCTGATTACAAAATTCCCAGAATCCAACAGCTGCAGCACAGGATTATTGACAGAAGTCGAGGAGTTTGATGACCAAACTACATGGCCTAAACCATTGAGTATAATAAGGTTTCCGTTGATATTATGTTTTAAAATACCAGATGTTGTGTTGAGAGGAGTTTCCTTATTGGCAATCCACACAATAGTCTTTGCTGGTATCTTTTTGTACCAAATGCCCACGTATCGATTTGTAGAACTTCCAGGGCTAATGAAACCAAGCTCGAAATGACCACCAGCTGAAACAATGGTGCTTCCATCTGTGATGTTTTGGTTGGGCCTCAAAATGTCTACATTTGCTGCAGAGTTCAGAGAAAGAGATAGGAATAAAATGGAGAACAAAAAAGCATTTGCGCACATCTCCATTGGCTCTGATATGATGTGTATCTCTTTGAGTTACGTGAATAACTGAATGAACTCAAGAGGAAGATAAATTACCATAATAATTTGACTGACGAGGCATTACCAGGAAACACCTTTAAGGTTCTTTTCTCTATTACTTTAATTTCAAAGTCTTTTTTTCATTGTAGCATAAAAATATGGCTTTATATAGTGAATTTTCAGAAAGCCTGGTTTTGTAAATATTTCCTTTTTTTCTATTATAATTCGTTACGGATTTGTAGATTGTAAATTTATTTTACGATCAAGTAAAGACTAGCAAAATTTTAACCTGCGATCGAGTCACTTGAAGCAGGTAGCAAGTTTGTCAATTATGGTTTAAACAAAAAATAGCTTTTCATTCCAACACTTCTAGTTAGCTAGATCTGTTAAATGTTAAAGAATCTAGGATGTATAGTTTTGATGGGGAATTATTGGAAAGTGATCTGCTCATCCCTTGAAGTCAAAAAAAGAGACTTTTCACCACATACTTTTACACAAATTAGTCAACAAAGTTGTTTTGATTGTTTTATTCAACAAGAGGGGACCTTTTGTGACATGTTTCTTACTCCATGATAGAACAAGAATTTAGGAGAGTTCAATGTAAGTTGGGAAAATTACTAGATGATAGATGTTTGATTCTGTTACAGTTGCAGGTTCTTTTAGTAGTGGAGTCTGAAACATGTGAATGCATGATGAATCAACAGGAGGACTACTCAGTCAGCATCAAATAAGTACTTACATTTGTTTCTCACTAGCACATTTTTGTAAAATAATCACCCCTTCTTGAGCAGATCTGATTTCACCAGTTTTTTTTTCACAAAATCTTATAAGTGCAGGTTCTACTTGTGACTTCCTTATGTTACAAGTCAACTTTTGCTGTTTTTCTTACAAACATTAAGATCAATTTTTTTCTTTTAGGTTGTAATTTTTACCATAGTGCTCTAGGCAGTCAGTATAAAAAAGTACATAAGGTTGAGTTGCAGGTTAAAATTGTTCTGCAGACCTAATGTATGCTAAATTCCTAATTGCATTTGGTAGTTGCATAATCTGAACGCTTGGAGAAAGAAAGTACTAGCTATTTTATAATAATCGCCCTCATTCGAAGAGGACGCTGGATATTGTTGCACGCACAACAACCCTATATTGACAACTCAAAACACATCAAATTGATGTTCATGGCTTGACTTTGCAATAACCTCATCTACTATGTCCAGCACTTTGCAATTTGCAAATGTTATCCATGCCTAAAGTGCATAGCTGGTTAACCATAACATGCATAAAGATTTAGTTATGAAACTTCATATATGCTGGCCTAGGCACTTGCACGTCCAAGAAGGTTTAGATTATGATCTGGATAGTCAATGAAATAGGGATTAATCTGAACTTTACTTTGAATCTTCCATATTTAGCCTGAAATTGATGTCAGTTCACTAATTACAAAGAACTACATATGTCGTAGCTGATTCTTGGCTGCAATCAGTAATTTAATACATTTCATAGCAAACGAAGACAGAATAACAACATAAATTTACGTAATCAGATCTTGGCCACTTTGTTTATGCTCTCTTATATATATCAATAAGCTCATTAAACCATAACAAGCATCCACTTTCACTGCCTCTAATATCTGTATTTGCATAAGATAAGCTGTACACGAGCAATTCTTCAAGCAGACACTCTTACGCTCATCGAGACTCATATTCCTATCAAAATGCCTAGTATCTGGTAGTTTCAACTTCGAATGCTTCACAAATCCATCCCCACCCCTGCAACTCAATTGTACTTTTCTTGCACATCCTCTAGCTTCAAATATTATTTAGTTAATTGTATTCAATTATTAGATGTTTTACATATTTAGTAATAGATTAATTATTAGAGAAAAGTATTATTTTAAAATTATTTAATAGTGTGGGATAGTGAATTGTGGAGTAAATTATCCATTAATTAGTAGTGGTTAGTTTAGTGTATTTTGTAAAGCCTAAAATGGCTACTTTATTTACTTTCTTAACATATGAGATAAGTGAAACAGTACAAATTCTCTGCAAAATGTAGGGGTCATTCTTTTATATAAATTTTTCCAAGAAAAATGGATAAGAATGACTTCTTTTTAGAATTTTTAAACTGTTGGTTATAGGCCCAACAGGGCCCATCGAACGAAGGCCCAATATGCGGTTAAGCTATTGGGCCGAAGGACCTTCAGGCCCGCGAGACGAAGGCCCACGGAAGCCCAGGCCAAGGCCCACTACTCGCACACCGTTGGAAAGAATAAGGGGCATAACGCCCCCTTTTCTCTCCCTCAATGATTTGTAACGGCTGGACATGCAAGGCATAATTGGGTATAAAAACCCTTGTGAAATAAGACAAAATATACACACATTCTCGTAAACACTCTGATATTCTTGTATTATTACCCTACCCTTACAACCAGATTCTGATTCTCACATTGGAGGTGAATCGGGGGTACAAACCCCCGCATTCTCTTCATTTTCAGGTATAAGCCGAAGCCATCTTCCAGACAGCCGAAGTCTGTTCAAGCTCCCGAAGGAATCTGGGCGTAACATTTGGCGCCGTCTGTGGGAAATACGAGAGTTACAAGCTGAGAACGAGACCATGACAGAAACAATTCATGAACATTCACCGCCGCCTGGTTTTACTAACAAAGGACAATCGTCCTCCCTAGTCGACGAGGACGGGGTTATTACACTAACTTCTGAAGAAGAGGCCCTACTCCTAAAGATCTGGGCAGAAAAGGCCGCGGAGAAGGGAAAGGTCAAAGTTGATCAAGTTGACAAGGAAGTGGAAGCGCGAGCCAAGAAAAGAGAAGCTGATGCGCTCCGGCTGAAGGCCTTGCAGCTGCAAAGGGAACAAATTGAACTGCAAGAACGAACTTTGCGGGAAGCAATGCGGGCCGACGAGCCCGGCAGAACGAATAAGGATAGAAGGGAATGTAGGGTGTATGACGAAGAAGATGAGTCTGACTCTGATTCGCACCCCCGAAGGAAAAGGACCAAACAACCCTTTTCTTCTGATTCGGATGAAGAGCCCGATGGATCCCGCCTCAGGCTCAACCGCCTAGAGAAGGCCCTGTTCGGTGATAGAAGGCCCGATCGAGAACCTGTTGTGACACAAGAAATCGAGCTATACCGACCCCTCCGGGCGAAGAGAGACAATTCCCTAAGATGAGCGAGTTCAATGGGAAAGGAGACCCCGAGGACCACTGTGAAAAATATGAACTCCTGATGGTTGGGATGGGCCACAATGATATTATGTTGTGCAAAATGTACAAGACTTATCTCAAAGGGTTTGCGTCGATGTGGTACAAGTCCCTAAAACCTCGGTCCATCGGGTCCTACGAGTAGTTGAAGAGGAAGTTCTTGAAGTACTACTCGCACCTATGCCGAAAGGCGAAGGATACTGAAGCCCTGGTCCACTGGAGACAGAGGGCGAATGAAGAGCTGGGGGATTATCTCGCTCGGTTCAAGGAAGAAGCGGGGATGGTCACTAACCTGGACAAAATCAAAGCAATGGGCTTCCTAACGGTGGGGCTAGACCCCTATAAAGGTAAAAACCTTCGCTCATCTCTTTACGATTTTCCCCCAAAATCCCTGAATGATATATATGTAAGAGGCGAGAATATTCGCCGAAAGATGGAAAGCATTGGGGGTATAAAGATTCAAGAAGAGACGACCGATCAAAGCGAGCCGACAGATATGAAGGCTCAAGATCAGGAACTGACCGAAGGGATAGCAGGAAAGAAGGAAGGAAAGAAACGGATCGTGGGGCCGAACGGCGATGAGATAGAGATTCGGCCGTATTCACCCCTTTGAATGCGCCGATCTCCAAGATTCTCCATGAGATCAAGGGCAAACCAGGATTTGTTCGCCCCGCCAAGATGAAGGTCCCGAACCACAAGAAAAACCCCGATAAGTACTGCGACTATCACAGGGACAAGGGGCATAACACCGATGAGTGTTATCACCTCAAAAAGCTCATTGAGCGCATGATCAAGGATGGCGAGCTTAATCAGTTCGTCCGAGATCTGAGAGATAGGTTGAGACCGAAGGAGAACCAAGAGGAGGAGGTAGAGGCCGATGAGCCAGAGCGAAGGGACAGGATAAGGGGGGAAGTAAAAACTATATCTGGGGGAAGCATCCTGGATAAGGACAATAAGACAGCAAAGAAGAAGTATGCCCGACAAGTGTACAACCTGTATCAGTTCGGACAAGCAAAACCCCATATGCCCATGACCTTCAGCACCGAAGACTACGAGGATGTCATTCGCCCGCACGAGGATCCTCTAATCATCAATCCTATCATGGGGTAGAACAAGATATGGAAAGTGATGGTGGATACAGGCAGCTTGGCCAACATACTGTTCCACAAAACCTACCGCAAGATGAACTTGGCCGGAGAGCAACTAGAGCTTTGCAACGAGGCTCCCCTTTATGCCATCGGAGGGCATCCTATTCAGTTCGAAGGAACGATTACTCTACCAGTCCTCTTAGGCAAGTTGCCATATACCGTCGAAAAGTTGGTGAAGTTCTATGTAGTTCGGATCGAAATCCCGTACAATGCAATATTCGGCAGGCCCTTCTTATCGACCTTTGAAGCAGTGGAGTCTATATCCCACCTTAAACTTAAGTTCCCCACTGAAAAAGGGGTAGGAGAAATGAGGGGCGATCAGAAAATCGCCCGAATCATAATGCTCGAAGACCTTGAGAAAGATCAGGAATACGAAGGACCGGATGGAACCGGGAAGAGGAAGCGGGCAGAGTCTGAACTCAGCGGAAGCCGGGAAACATTGAACATCGAGTTGGAGAAATTTGGGGCCGATCTCTCGAGCCCGATCGCCGAGCCCGCCGCGGAGACCGAAGAAGTGGAATTGTACGCGGGCCATTCGGGAAAAATGGTTCGGATTGGAAAAAACATGGGGGCGGATCTAAAGACAAAGGTAATAGTTGTCATTCGGCAATACCATGATGTGTTCGCCTGGGGGCCGGAAGACATGCCTGGATTGGATCCCAAGACGGCAACGCACTGCTTGAATGTGCAGCCCGAGGCCAAGCCGGTAAAGCAGAAGAAGAGGATATTTGCAGTCGAACGACAGAAGGTCATAGAGGCCGAAGTGGAAAAATTGTTAGAAGCTAAATTTATCGAGGAAATTGAATATCCCGACTGGCTAGCCAATGTGGTGGTCGTCAAGAAGTCAAATGGGAAATGGAGGATGTGCGTGGATTACACGGACCTCAATAAAGCATGTCCGAAGGATCACTACCCCTTGCCTAACATCGACCAACTGATACACGCCACGGCAGGATATGAGGTACTTAGTTTTTTAGACGCTTTTTCTGGTTATCATCAAATTGCTATGAATGATAGGGATGTGCCCAAGACAGCGTTCATAACTCCGAAGGGGACTTATGCTTATATTAAAATGCCCTTCGGACTGAAGAACGCTGGAGCCACATTCCAGCGAATGGTGAACAAGGTATTTAAAGAGCAGATCGGAAGGAACATGGAAGCATATGTGGATGATATGATAGTAAAATCACTATTCCAAGATCATGTCGAAGACTTAAAAGAATGCTTCAAAACGCTCCGAAAGAACAACATGAGGATCAATCCGAACAAATGTACCTTCGGAGTCTCTAGTGGCAAGTTTCTCGATTACATGGTCAGCGCCCGGGGAATAGAGGCGAACCCAGAGAAGATCAAGGCAGTTATTAATATGGAACCTCCCAAATGCATCAGAGACATCCAGAAATTGACAGGCCGGCTCGCCGCCCTTCGGTGTTTCATTTCCCGGTCAGCCGAGAAGGCACTCCCCTTCTTCGCCGTGCTCAAAGGGTCAAAGAATTTTGAATGGGGGCCTGAATGTCAAAAGGCATTCGAAGAAGTAAAAGAATATCTTACAAAGGCACCACTCTTGATGAGGCCCGATCCGAAGGAAACCCTTCAGCTTTATCTAGCCGTGTCCGACAGAACTCTAAGGGTCGTCCTTGTGAAAAACTACGAGGGCAATCAGCATCCCGTGTTCTACGTGTCCCATGTCCTCAAGGATGCAGAGACAAAGTACCCCAACGTCGAAAAATTCACATATGGGTTGGTTATGGCCTCCCGAAAATTGCGACATTATTTCCAAGGCCGGACGATCCAAGTTGTCACCAGCCAACCTCTGAAGAAGATTTTGACTAGGCCCGAAGCCTCTGGAAGAGTCGTAGCATGGTCCATCGAACTCGGGGAATTTGATCTCGAGTACGTTCCCCGAACGGCAATTAAGGCCCAGGCTTTGGCCGACTTCATGGTTGAATGCACATTCTCGAGTCCGAAGGATCTTTCACCTGACGAACAACTAATCCGGATCCCAGGGAAGTGGAAACTTTTTGTAGATGGGTCGGTAGCCGGAAAAAAGTGTAGGGTCGGCTTAATCCTCTCCAGCTCCGAAGGATTCGAGATATGTCAAGCCATAAGATTCGACTTTCCTTTGACAAATAATGAGGCCGAATATGAGGCACTCCTCACAGGAATGAAGTTGGCCCGAAGCCTTGAGGCGAAGCACCTAAGGGCCTTCAGCGATTCCATGTTGGTTGTGAAACACTTCACGAGGGAATATGAGCAAAGGGATCCCCGAACGAAAGCCTATGTTGCCAAGGTACGAGATGCTTCTTTATCATTTGAAACCTTTGAACTAAGTCAAATTGGCAGAGAGAACAATTCTAGGGCAGACGCCTTTTCCAGGCTAGCTTCGGCCGAGACACAGAACTTAACTGGTTCTATTTACCTCACCGAAGCCAAGATGCCTTCGATCGAGAAGAAAGAATGTCTTGAAATTCACCAGGGGAGCGACTGGATGACCCCCCTCAGGAACTTTCTGGAGAAAGGCATTCTACCCCCAGACCGAAAGGAAGCGCTGAAGATTAAATACAGAGCATCGAGCTACACAATAGTTAATGGGCGGATGTATCGCCGGTCAGTCAGTCAGCCCTTCTGCGATGTTTGAACAACAAAGAACAACAACAGGCTCTGGAGGCCGTGCACGAAGGAATTTGCGGCGAGCACCTGGCTGGTCGGTCGCTCGTCTATAAAATTCTCCGACAGGGATTCTTCTGGCCCACTATGAAAGCCAACGCCAGCGACTATGCAAAAAGGTGTATACAGTGTCAGTTGTTCGCCACTGTCCTGAAACAGCCCCAGAAGAAATGACCTCTGTACTAAGCCCTATCCCATTCGCCGTATGGGCTGTGGACATAGTCGGCATACTACCAACTAGCACGAAGCAAGCGAAGTACTGCATAATCGCCATCGACTACGTGACCAAGTGGGTCGAAGCCCGTCCTCTGTCATCCATAACCGAAAAAGCCGCGAAAAAGTTCTTCCTGGAATAGGTCATTCTCCGATTTGGCATTCCGAAAACGTGCATCTCAGATAATGGAACTCAGTTTATTGGGAACAAATTCCGCAAGTTTCTGCACCATTTCGGAATTGAACAGAAATTTAGCTCAGTCGCCCACCCGCAAGGAAATGGGGCAATCGAAGCGGCAAACAAAGTGATATTTCGAGGAATAAAAAAGAGGTTGGGCGAGGCCAAAGGAAGATGGGAGGAAGAACTCCCTTGGATCTTATGGGCTTACCGAACGACCCCTAGGACATCAACGGGAGAAACTCCTTTCAGAATGGCCTATGGAACCGAGGCCCTAGTTCCTGTCGAAGTGGGCTTGGAATCATACCGAACCGAGACCTACAATGTGGAAACTAATAGCTTCGGGCTGAGGGCGAACGTAGACTTATTGGAGGAGGAAAGGGAAGCCGCCCACCAAAGGAACATGAGGTACTTACTACAAGCGGCACAACACTATGACTCCAATGTGAAAAAAAGGTCTTTCGGAGTCGGAGACCTAGTCCTAAGGGAGTTGGCCGCATCTATGTCGGCCAAACAAGGAAAGCTTCAGCCTAACTGGGAAGGGCCCTATAAGGTGATCAAGGTCGTTCGCCCCGGAACGTACAAGCTTGAAACGTTATCGGGCGAAGCAATCAAAAACACTTGGCACGCCAGTCACCTTCGAAAATTTTATCAGTAAGAAATTTCCTTAAAAGTTTGTATTTTTTTTTTGCTAAATTGCTTTTATAGATAGAGAAAAAGATTATACAAGGCACAAAAGCGGCTAGAAGCCAAAAACACCTAACCAACTACAAGCTGGAAACTAGAAGCTATAATGCACAAAACAAACTATAAATTACAACAGCATTAATTCTGGTCTGGAACAAATAACTGTATTAAACCAATCTGAAGAAGTCAACCGAGCTTTAATGTCCAAAACAATTCCATGTAGTAATTTCCTTGGTCCGAACACACCTTTTCCATGAGCCCTCGCGTTCCTTTCTCTCCATATATGATAGCAAAAGACCTGAGCATAACAAACAGCAATCGTCCCTTTGTCTTTGTCTACCAATTCTGTGAGACTCTCCAGAAAATCTATCCAAGAGGCATGAGCAACCGAGATACCAAGAGGCCCAAACAACTCCAACAAAATCCATCTACTATATGTACACTGCAAGAATAAGTGCGAAATGGTCTCTCTTCCCATGATGCATAAGAAGCACTATTGAGTAGAAGCAATACCAAACCTGTGGAGTCTGGCCAAGGTGTTGAGGCGGTTAAGGCAAGTGATCCACTGGTGGTGAGAAAACCTATTAATCTGCAGCCTATGCCAAACTGCTTTGTTCCATAGGACTGTTGGTTTAGAATCATGGATGGAATTCCAAATATTCCAAGTCCTGACCTTAGAAGCAGGTACCCCGTCCCAAAGAATTTGATCACATCCACTAGAGTGAATTGTTGGAAGATCAGGATCTTCGATCCATGCAGTGAGCAATGGTGCTACATGATGGATTCTCAAGCTGGGTCTAGGAAGCAGCCACTGCCCTAATTGAATAATTGAAGCTACTGTAGCAGTGTGAGGCAATGAGCATTGATTAATAATGGGGGAGGAGTTTGAGTTTGCAAGACAACAAGACCTCCATCATGGATCGAACCAAAGGGAGATTGAGTCACCTGTGACAATATGATAAGAGATAAACTGAATTGCCACATCCCGAAGATTGAGAATTTTCCTCCAAATCCATGAACAATCTATTGGAATGTTCATTGTCCAGAAATGCTTGTGTTTTAGAACAGTTCGATTAACCCAGGTTGCCCACAAAGTAGGAGATCTTATGATCACTTTCAGTAAGTGGTGAAGCATACGAGCCTTGTTCCAATGAACCATATTTTTCAAACCTAATCCTCCCTCATCCTTTGGTAAGCAGATGTCATCCCATGCCACCTTAGCACCTTCTTTCTGATTAATGTTACCCTTCCAAAGAAATTTGGTAAGCATAGATTGAATATTACGGTGCACATCAGAAGGTAAGATAAAGTGACTACACCAGAATCCCTGGGTAGCATGTAAGACGGACTTGATCAACATAACTCTCCCAGCAAGAGAAAGAAGTAGATTAGCCCAAGAATTCAGCCTTGCAGTCATTCTATCGATCAATGGAACACAATCATTGATGCAGAGTTGAGATGCAATCAAAGGAACACCCAAAAATTTAACAAGAAGGGACCCTCTCAGAATGGAATAAGTAGAATCAAACCAAGCAGCGAAGCTCGGATCACAATTACAGAGAAAGCTTGTACTTTTGTGCACACTAGGTTTTAACCCACTCCAAGCTGAAAAACAGAAAGATTATCCATGATGTGGGATACCGAATCCTTACAACCTCTTACAAACAAAAGAACATCGTCAGCAAAGAATAAATGGGAAATGTTCAAGTCTTTACATCTCCAGTGATGTTTATACCTAGCAGGAGTCTTGGCTAGTAAACATGAAAGAATATTCATGCTTAAGGAAAACAAATAAGGTGACAGAGGGTCCCCTTGCCGAATACCCACTGTGCCTTTAAAGAACCCATGAATAACTCCATTTAACTTGACTGAATATCTGGGAGAGCAAATACAACCTCGAATCCAAGAAATCATTTCCACAGGCAGACGAATTTTGTGCAAAACTGCAATAATAAAATCCCAGTTTAGAGTATCAAAAGCTTTGTGAAGATCAATTTTGAGTGCACACCTCGAGGCCCCGGTCTCACGATCATAGCCTCGAAACAACTCTTGAGCCAAAAGAATGTTATCTGAAATAGAACGGCCAGGGATGAAGGCTGACTGAGCATTATTAACAATTCCTGGCAACACCTGCTTTAGCCGAGAAGCAATGATTTTCGATATACATTTGTACATTACAGTACATAAAGAAATTGGTCTGAATTCTTGCATTCGCGAAGGATTAAGAACCTTAGGAATTAAGGAAATAAAAGTGGCATTAGTTCCCAGTGTCATCTTGAATGTAAACAATTCGATTATAAATAAAGAAGCATATTCTGTCACATTTCTTTATTTACACATGCCGCGGCCGCCCGAGTATTATCTGAGGGCGATCCCGAAGAATATAAACCATTCGGTCGCCGCCCTTGTCTAACTTATTAATTAAACATGTAACATAAGGGGCAATCGCCCAAAACTCGAACATCCTTCACTACACTATTATGATTCAATTTACACATGGTAAACACGAATTAAGGGCCTTAAGGGGCAATCCTAGAATAACGCCCTATCATTCGTCTTCCCTTATTCATTTGATATTAAAAAGTTCGAAGGAACCCCTTTCCCGGGGCAATCTAAAAGAAGAACATGGTCCTTCGACCTCAATCACGTGTTCTAAAAAGGACCCAAAACCAGGTCTAGGGGCAATCCCGAAGAAGACCTCCTATTGGCCGAACGAACCGTGACATGTTGATCTAGAGGCAATCGCTGAAAGATCAGCATCCCTGTTCCTTCGCCTAAGTGCAGTAAAAGAATTAACAGCTCGAAGTCACCTTCGGCCTTTAACCCTTGGGGCCATAGGGGGTAGTAAGGTAGTGATTTATTTTATTAAAATTGTTAAGGCAGATAAAGCCGGAGATACAGTTCACTTTATCAAGATCGTTAAGGCGAATGAATATGCCGATGATGCAATTTATTTCGTTAAAATTGTTAAGGCGAATGAAGCCAAAGATACAATTTATTTTATTAAAATTGTTAAGGCATCAATAATGCGGAAGAGGCGATTCGTTAAAATTGTTAAGGCGAATGAAGCCAAAGATACAATTTATTTTATTAAAATCGTTAAGGCATCAATAATGCCGAAGAGGCGATTCGTTTTAATTGTTAAGGCGAATGAAGCCGAAGATACAACTATTAAGAATCAGTAAATAGAAAATAATGCTGAAGAAAGATGAAAGATGCATTAAAATATAAAAGCCCGAAGTCAAGAAGATGAACGAAGAATGCCGCTGCAAGAGTTGGGTATGACCATGGAAACACCAACGGCAAACTTCGCAACAAGATCATCTTCCGTCATATCAAGCACCTCAATGCTGAAAGCTTAGGCCTGAGGGTCTTCATCCGAGAGCTCTTCGTCTTCACCGGAGGAGACAGGAGGGACTTCAACTGCTGGCTGGCCGATCGGATCCTTCAGGCTGTCCTCCAGCAAATGCTTATAATCCCAGTTCAGACCATGGGCCTGCTCCAGGATATAGTCAGCGCCGAACTGGAAGTTGCGCTCCTCCGTCCGGTTCAGCTGCTTCTGCTTCTTCCGAAGCTCCTTTCGGGACCTCTTCAGCTGGACGTTCCGGTGGGAGATTCTCCGGTTCGCCTTCTCCAACTCCTTCTCCAGCCGGGACTTATCCCCCTCAGCGCGGGGGCCTCGCCCTCGCTTTGGGCTTTCACCCTTACGAGTTCCTCTTCGGCCACCGTGGCCCTTCTCTCCAGCTCTTTCACCTCGGCCATCCGAGTCTCCATGTCCCTAACTTTATCCTCCACAGCTGCGGCCCAAGGAGCAGCCTGCAAAAGAGACAAGGCAAAAGCATTAGGAAAGGTGCTGAAGGAAAAAAGGACGAACGAAAGAAAAAATAAAAACTTAAAACATACCAGGGACAAAAAGGACAGATGCTCAGTGCAAGCCTCGGTCGGAGAAGCCGAAGCAAACGCCGGTAGATCGGCTTGGAGCTGGAGGCCATGGCAGAGGTTCGAAGCAACTTCCTTCGTAGACTGCCTCGGCAGGTAGACAGTATGGTCGGACGTCAACACACCCCATCCAGGAAGATAGGAGTGAACGACCCCCTCCCGACCGCGGGTCCTCTTGGAAGAGTTCCCTTCCCTCACCACCACCGGCTCGTCCTCGTCCCTATCGGAGGCCGCCGGAGCCTGATGGAGCGGCGTGACCCTCTCCGCCTCCGATCTATCCTCCGTCTCCTCGGAGGGATTCGGCTTGGACCCTCCATCAGTAGCCTTCTTCTTCGCCGCCTCCTCTGTGGCCCTCTTTTCGGCCGCCCTGGCCTTTTTCCTCTCTATCAGAGCCTCTCTTGAAGACACTGAAATGTAAACAGGAGACAAGTCAGCACGAACGTATATAACAGAATGCATAAAAAAGGAACAAAATATGCGGGCGAACAAAACTACTTAAGGAAAGAATGAAGGAAGAAGTTTTGTTACCCCCACCCCACAAGCTGAGGAGTCAATCTCTATCCCGAAACTCCTCGGGAGTCAACTTACTCACGTTGACGTCTACCAGGGCCGCGTAGTCCTTCTTCTCCCTCTCCGTTAGACTCGGAGCAAAGTGCAGCGCAGGGTTCACGTCCCGCCAGACGCCCAACGAAGCCAATTTCCGACCACTCAAAAACACCAGTGAGTGTGGGTCTGTTTGTTGCTGGAGTTGGTGGCCGTCTAATCCGCTCGGCCAGCCCGATGAATGATGGTATAAAAACCCGGACTCTTCGGGTTCTTCCGGAAGTCGTAATGCCACCAGAATAGCCTCGAAGTTGGATGAACTCCGGCATGGAGACACCTGTTCTGGAAACAATTGATATGGATGAATCCATTGGGATCCATCTGCCCCAGAGCGATCCCCATCTGTCTGAAGAGCCACTTCACCATCTTCAGAATCGGCACTCTGAAGCCACATTTGAAGGCCGCCTCCGAGATCCTGACGACACAGCCTCCAAACCCTTCGGGCACTCCAGGCGTTTCATAAATCCTCTCGTGCTCCTTGGGGGCGTAAAGCCAAAAGAAATTACGAGGGACGAAGAAGTCCGAATACATCTGGACTATTCTCTCCTTAGTCAACTTCGACCGGTTATTCGCCGCTGGGTAATTCGCCACCGAACCGTAAAAATCCCGACCCGTTCTCTTGGGGCGGATAGAAGAGGTTCCCACCAAGGTGCCCGACCTCGGATCCCAAGTCTCTGGGGGGCGGTTCGCTCGGTCCATCTCCCTGTATTCGGAAACAGAGTGACGTTAGTCCATGTACTCGGGACACGACAAAGGGAAAATAAAAAAACATTATAAGGCCGAGTACATGTCCCAGAATCGAGCGAACAGGAAAAAGATCCGGAGTCGGCTCCCAAAGACTGTTCTAAAGGGCAAGTCTCCCGAAGGATGTACTCGCCCCCAGAAAACCCTTCGCCTGCCATCTTTAAACTCCGAACCGCCCATCAGCCCCCGGGTCGGCTCCCGAAGGATGTTCTTAGGCCAAGAACCCCCCGAAGAGCGTTCTTGGCCAAAAAACACCTCGCATGACATCTTTAAACCCATAGGGGAACCCAGAAAAACTTCTATTTCCTACCCAGAAATGCCCAAAAGGTTAAAAACTTCAAAAAGCACAACAACACACGCATAAAACCCAGAAAAGTCCCCTAAACTCAGAACCCAGACAAAAACCCTTGAGCGCACATGCAAATATCATAAAATACAGAAACTTGCATGCAAATATACCAGGAAATTGAAAAGCAAGAAAAGAAACTTACTGATTTGAATGTGTTCTTGGATTGAGAGGGGATAATCTGGGAAGACGGAGTTGTTGTTGCCCGTGATTGAGAAACTCGCCGCAGTTTGTTGCTGCGTGTGGAGAAAGTGAAAATGATGACAAGAAAAGGAAATACACAGATGGGCTTATATAGGCGCCTAAAATGAATTTGTAAAGGCGACGTTTGGGGGTTTTTAAAATAAACGACCCAGATCGGAACGTTTGAGATTCAACGGCTAAGATTGAGCCATGGAAAGACGTGCCAACAGCTGTCGAGTTAATACCCTGCAAGTTCCCACAAGCGCGCCACGTGTACGACCGAAGATTGAGGCGGAACCGAAGCGGTCGCCCTAGGGTTCCTTCCCCCCAATATGGACCGAGACCGGTGTCCGTCGGCCGGCCCGAAGGCCCAGCCGAAGGACAGGGACATGTTTGTTATAGGCCAAACAGGGCCCACCGAACAAAGGCCCAATATGCGGTTAAGCTACTGGGCCGAAGGACCCTCAGGCCCGCGAGACAAAGGCCCACGGAAGCCCAGGCCAAGGCCCACTACTCGCAGACCGTTGGAAAGAACAAGGGACATAACGCCCCCTTTTCACTCCCTCCTTAATGATTTGTAACGGCTGGACATGCAAGGCAGAATTGGGTATAAAAACCCTTGTGAAGTAAGATAAAATGTACACACATTCTCGTAAACACTCTGTTATTCTTGTATTATTACCCTACCCCTACAACCAGATTCTGATTCTCACCCCGGAGGTGAATCGGGGGTACAAACCCTCGCATTTTCTTCATTTTCAGGTATAAGCCGAAGCCATCTTCCAGGCAGCCGAAGCCTGTTCAAGCTCCCGAACGAATCTGGGCGTAACATAAACCAAAATAGCCCTTTCTAAATATTTGGCCAACTTTGGCCGTTCTAATACATAGCCATGGAATGTGTATTCTGAATATGGAGTAAGATGTAACATGTTGAACAGTTGAAGTCCCCATATACTATTAATACACAAAAAACTATGTTGCAGTGACATCACGCATGCACATGGGTGCCTGTACATTCTCTTTCCAAAAAAATGTGCATAATTCAGGAGGAGTAGTCATTCGATGTATAAAAGACTGTTAGGCATCTGAAAAATGCTTATTAAACTAGGATACGTATATAGTGAATGTTTATTATATTCCATTAAAATGCTATATTCCCTTCAGCTATGCGTATCCAATTTTAGATTATTATTTTTCAAAAAATATAAACTGATTACATGATTGGTACATGCGTATGCTGGCTACCCTATTAGTGAATGCGTAATTCACCGGCCAAAATTGGCCACCTCGGCAAGACCCGGATATTATTGTTATTTTGATTTGAAACAAGTCTATTTCTGTCCATCACCCGATGTTGGAAACATCCATATATTTTTACGTTAAAACTCCCATAAGCTCCGCACAAGCCAGGCAGTTACTTAAAAAATAACTTATTCACTTATAAGCCCGTAAGTACTTATCGATTAGTGTTTGTCGACCCAACTTATAAGTTGAATTTACAACTTATAAGCTGATAAGTTGAATGTTAGTAACGATGTACTTTTTCTCAACTTATTTTAATTTTTTCACTTTTTTATTAATTTTAAATTTTAAAATATATGTTTTTAAATGTTTTTTAATTTTAAATCCACAAACTAAGTTAATTGTATTTAAACATTATTTATTATAAATTATTTAAATAAAAAAATCTGTATTTTAAGTAAAATTATCCAAACACTTATATAACTTATAAATATTTATCTACTTAACACTTATAAGTCATTTATTCATTTTAAGTCGTAAGTTACTTAGTTTAAGATTTGCTAAACGGGCACTAAGTGAACAATGTGAACAATTTCTTATCGACCTAGGATTGAGTTTAAATTAAAAAAATTGTATAAAAGTTTAATATTTTTAATCTATTAAATATGAAATCATTTTAAAAATAAAGATCCATATTATATTTTTAGGACCTCGTTTATTTCATCAATTTTATAATTATATGGGAACTTAAACTTCCTTGAAATTAAGTTACTGCTATAAGTTATACTGTAATAATTTTATAGAAACTACAAATATCATCATGGAACTTCAATTTCATTTGTCCAATTTAAAATATATTAAACCAAAAAATATAACTATTTTATAATCAAAGAACTCCAAGTTACATCGAAACAAGTCTAGATTTATAATATATATTTATATATGGAATTTTTTATGAAATTTAGAATTTTAATCGGGGATTATTACATTCTATAAATAGACTGAAAGTATGTAATTAGAATTTATATAAAAATCTCGTGAAACCCTGGGCTAGGGATGGAGAGAGATTTAAGATTAGGAGTGTGTTCGGGTCATCTCAGAACAAATCTAGGGAACAATAACGATGATGATTTGCCAGATTTTAGCTTAGCAAAAAAGAATAATTATGAGGAGGAGGTATCTTCTGAGAAGAAGAAGAAGAATCTGAAACTTAAAAATGGAGATATTGTTAATTTATCACAACTTCTCTTTACGAAACACAAAGATTATCTCGTCACATAACCGACATTGTCCGGTATTATACTACTATCCGCATTCTCTTAATATTTTAGTGTTATTTATGTGAATATGGGGGACCCCTTTCATCGCTCGTTACTTTATGCAAAATTTTGAACGGGGTTTCTTCCCTTAATACTTGCTATTATATTGTGCTTATTAATTATCTGCACTATGTTTGTTTTCTGTAGGTCCAGGCTAAGAGGCAAGGTTGTTGTCTTACATTTTGTCCCACTCGCTCCATGGGATCCTATTTTAAGGCTAGATGTTGATTCCTTGGTGGATATCTACAATGCTATCCACCCTAAAGGTGGTTTCGAGGTTGTTTTCGTTGGGTTTACGCCTGATTATACTCACTCCTTGACTTCACAAGAACAACTCCATTCTGCTCTTGACCAATCCTTTCTTGAACAATATTTTGAAACTCTGTTTTCTGTCATGGCTTGCCATCCCCTTCTCAGATGTCACTTCTCGCAACTCTTTGGAAAAGAAATTAAGACTTCCCGTCTCTAGTGTTGTAGGAGATTTTCAGACCTTGTCAGTTGTCATCGATCCTACTGGTGTTGTTTTGCAAACTTGAGCTCGGGCTTATGCTTTCAGTGACAAAAGAATAAAATGCCTTAGATATCAAGACGAAGAAGCACTCAACCACCCTTCCATTACAAAACTCCTGAATTTTCCTCAATTTAACTACGTCATTAACAAACAGAATCAGGTATAAGTTTTGTATTTTTATGTTGTCGAGAGTAGGACTATGTGACATTCATTTTTTTAAGAGTTTATCTATAAAAAGTGATGTGTATTCCCTCTGCACCCTCTTTTAAATTTTGATTGTTGTATGTGATTCCTGATTACTTTCTACCTACAGGAGATACATGTTCATGATCTCGAAGATAAGGTCGTGGCCTTGTATTTTACGAAGAGGAATCTCCCACCGATCTTACCACAGAAATTCAGACGGCATACAAGGAACTGTTGGCTAAAAAGAAAAACTTTGAGATTGTGCTTGTTTACGTCCATGATTCAATTGATACTAGCCAATATGCAACTGAAGAATCATTCTGGAAGACATCCAGCAAAATGCCTTGGCTGGCACTCCCATTTAAAGACCCAAGGTGCAAGTATTTAAAGCGGGTTTTTAGTTATCCCCTGGATTTGGATGGTCCGGGGCCAGATCCTAGGCTTGTTATTATTGGACCGCAAGGAAAATATTATGAGCTGTATGGTGTTGACATCCTGCACAAATTTGGTACTAGAGCATATCTATTCACTCGCATGAGAATTGCCAAGGCGGAGGCCAACTATATAAAGAAACTGAGGCTGGATATGTTCTGGGATCCAAATACTTCTTTCACACAAAAGAATGGGCCAGAAGTGAGTTCTCTGACATTTTTGTGCTTGGTTATGGCAACTCTCGTCTAGTGCTTAAAAGTCTTTAGACCATTTCGCTTATTGACTTTTATGTTCAACTTTACAGGTTAAGTTGTCTTAACTCGTGGGGAAGAGAATCATATTAATTGTTTGTTGACGGAGGAATCTGGTAACAACAAAGATTGAGGTTTCTCGCCGGAACTAAGATCTATGACGGTGGTTCTTCGCCGAAAAATTGGCGCTAAAAGGAGGGGTGCTAATTAAGATCGTAATCTTGGGAGGAAAGATGTCTTACAATCATGATGGAAGTTCTTATGATGGAAGTGACAGCAGATCAGAAGGAGAAGGCGAGGGAGGCTACGCTCGTCACGAACCCTACGTGCCCGGAAACATGGCAGATCCACCGAGAGCTCCGGATGTGGGAGGGACACCTCCAGTTCTCATTAGCAATGCTGATATCTTGGAGCAGTTGTACTGCATGGGGATACTCTTAATCATTTTCACTTAAGGCTGAATACGGTGGAGCGTCGCAGGACAAGGAGAGGTCGTCGTTTCCTCGTCGCGGCCACGCCATGAGGAAGGCTCGCGTAGTTGAAGGAGATGCTCGGGCCAGCGGAGAAAACCCGCGAATCACTCCACGGCGCTTGGAATATTCTGATGATATAGAACCTATTGTGGAGCTTGTTGATGAGGACATGGAAGGCGGAGAAAGGCCTCGTCTTGTCAATCAGGTTGTGTCACACCCCATAGGTCTGGGCATACGATGGACGAGCGTCGTCGCGCGGAAAATACTCAGAATCAAGATGAGGAAGGAAGAGACTTTTCAAACCTTAAAAAGAAGGCTCGGAATAAGGTTGAAGGATGACGATCTGAGAATGCTGCTGGTAGAATGGCAAAAGGAAGGAAACGCTGGAGAAGCGAGGCCCCGAGACACAGCGCGTGTGCCCCCTATATACCAAAGGGATGATAGGGTGCGGCACCGCAAACACGAGCGTGCCCCTCTGCGAGAAAGGTTCGGAAATTATTACCGAGGCTATCAAAGGAATGGGCGAGGAAGGATGGAATACCAACATGGAAGGGTACCCTACAATGGCAGGAGAGATGGCACACTCTCCACTGAAGAAGCTCATGTCGTTGTTCATGTAGCTTCCCACAGTGCTACGGGAAATGGTTCCGGGACGCGTCCTCATGGCCGGGACGGCGTGCGAATTCAAGAAAGGTAACATACCGCAACGCAGCCTCAGGGCGAGGGGTGGCGAGATCCACCGCTACACCCGGGGGGTAATCAAGGGGAACCGCAATAAGTCGCGGAGCAACCCCAATAGCCTAATGTTCAAACCATTCCTGGAGTAGGGACGTTTAATGTGAACGATCTTAAGAGGTTGCTCAACCATCTTGAAGGAAGAAGAGTAACGGCGACTGCGCAAGCTCCTTTTCCTTTTGCTGCTGTTGTGAGGGAGGCGCAATTGCCGGCAGGATACAAGAACACAACCAATGACTTGCGTTTTCATGGGAACTCTGACCCTGTGGAATTTATGGGGCGTTTCAACATTGAGATGGATGTATATGAAGTACCTGATTTGGCTCGATGCCGTCTCCTGGCGGCCACCTATAGAGAAGGCGCTCAGCAGTGGTTCCAGAAACTTGGTCCAGATGTGATCACATCCTAGGAATAGATGAAAACCTTGTTTCTAACTCAGTTTCAAGCTACAGTGAAGTATACACCGCCAGTTACCACGCTGGCCAATGTGAAACAAAAAGAGGGGGAAAGCTTGACCTCATACTTTAAAAGGTTCAATGCGGGATCTACTTTGGTGAGGGGCACAACTGATGAAACACTGAAAATACTTCTTATAGCTGGTCTGTATGTGGGAACAGATTTCTGGAAGCACCTTCAGGGGAAGGACCCTGTGTCATTAGCCGATGTACTTGCGCAGGCGGAATCGTTTAAAGCAATTGAACAGTCGCTTGTAGAAACAGAAAAGAATGATAACACCCACAACTCCAAGGGGCGAGCCAAGAGGAGAGACAGATCTGTAAGCCCGGATTATCGACGGAATGCCAGAAGCCCTAATAGGGTGAACGCCGTAAACACGCGGAGAGAATGAAGCCCACCATCAAACTATGAAAGGAGAGTAAGCAACTACACTCCACTGGCAGCATCCATTGATCATATCTTTGAGGTAAATAAGGATAGAGGAATCTTCAAGAAACCATATCGAACACTTGATGGAAATATTTAACATTCTAAGGAGGTTTCGCATGAAGTTGAACCCACAAAAGTGTGTATTCGGCGTGGAGTCGGGTAAGTTTCTCGGGTTCATCGTCAACCATCGGGGAATCGAGGCCAATCCCGCAAAAATTAAGGCATTGTTGGATATGAAATCACCCGCCAATGTAAAATAAGTGCAAATTTTAACTGAGAGGATTTCCGCGCTGAATCGATTTGTTTCCAAACATTCTGACAGATGCAGGGAGTTGTTTAAGGCGATTAAGTTGGCACGGAAAGACTTCGTATGGACACCAGAATGCGAAGAGGCTTTCAGAAAGATCAAGGAGCAACTGAGAAACCCTCCCATGTTGTCAAAACCGTTAGATAGATAATCTCTAATATTGTACCTTACGGTATCTGAGTATTCAATTATCGATGTTCTGATAAGAGAGGAAGACGGACAGTAGTCACTGGTGTATTATGTGAGCAATCGGTTACACGATGCTGATACTCGCTACACCAGCATGGAGAAACTGGTTTATGCCCTGATCCTTGCATCAAGAAAATTACGACCATACTTACAGGCCCATAGAATTGAAGTCCGTACGGCATACCAGTTACGGCAAGTCCTTCACAAACCAGAATCATCGGGGAGAATGCTGAAGTGGGCTGTGGAGTTGGGACAGTTTGATTTGGAATATATGCCTCGAATGTCAATTAAAGGACAAGCCTTAGCCGATTTCTTGTTGGAATTTGACTCTGCAGTTGATGACAGAGCTTTGGTGATGTTGTGTCCCCCTCATGCAGGGGAGTCTTTGGAGGAATTTCCACATCCCTGGTGGATCTTGCATATGGATAGGGCAGTTAACAATGGGGGAGCAGGTGCGGGTATAGTACTCGTGTCTCCAGAAGGCCATCACCTGATGAGCGCAATTCACTTCAAATTTTATGCAACAAATAATGATGTGGAGTATGAAGCATTGATTAATGGCCTAAAGATCGCTTTAGAAATGGGAGTACGGAACCTAATTGCGAGGAGTGACTCAGAGCTGGTGGTAAATCAGGTGAATGGGGGGTTTTAAGCTCGAGGACCGCGGACATAATTGTATTTGAGATGCACGCAACGCCTGATTGAAAAGTTCAGAGAAGTTAGGCTGGAATGTGTACCGCGGGAGAAGAACAGCAATGCGGATGCCCTGGACAAAATGGGGTCACAGCAGGAAGTTGTATTACTGGGATCCATACTTTTAGAGATTCAGGAAATTCATAGCATCCCAGATATAGAGGCGATGCAAGTAGATGAGGCTCCCAAGGAAACATGGATGACGCCCCTTCTTGCCTACATTCACAAGGGAACACACCCCGAGGATAAGTTCAAGGCTCGTCGACTCCGCTACCAGGCTGCGAAGTATGTGGTGTACGATGAAGTTCTGTATAATAGAGGCTTTAATCAACCACTGCTCAGATGTGTTGATGAAGAAGAAGGAAATTACATCTTGAGGGAGGTGCATGAAGGAATTTGTGGTAATCACTCGGGGGTAACTCGTTAGTGATGAAAGTTTTGCGCCAAGGATATTATTGGCCTATGATGAGAGAAGATGCGGTGAATTTTGTCAGAGCATGCGATCGCTGCCAACGCTTTACAAACTACTCATTTATGACAGCGACGCTCTTAACATCTATGGTAAGCCCGTGGCTATTTGCCATGTGGGGAATAGATCTTATTGGCGAGCTCCCCAAGGCTAAAGGAGATGTCAAGTATGCGGTAGTCGCGGTTGATTATTTTACTAAGTGGGCAGAGGCTATGCCATTGGCTACTATAACCGCAAAGAAAATCAGATATTTTGTCTTCAACTCCATCGTGTGCAGATTTGGAATTCCTTACAAGCTTGTATCTGACAACAGAAAACAATTTGACTACAAGGAGTTGCGACAACTGTGTGAGGATTTGAAAATTAAGAAGGAGTTTACAGCGGTCTATCATCCTCAAAACAATGGGCAGACAGAAGCTATGAATAAAATAATAAAGTATACCCTCAAAGCCAAGCTGGAAGAGCGCAAAGGAAATTGGCCTGAAGAACCCCCAAAAGTGATGTGGTCCTACATTACTACTCCACGATCTACTACGGGAGAAACTCCGTTTATGCTTACTTACGGCTATGAAGCTATGGTCCCCGTGGAAGTTGGTTCGGGATCGCTTCGCAGAGATCGTTACACGGAGGAGGATGCAAGGTTAATCAAAGGCTTCATTTGGATCTCTTGGAAGAAACAAGGGAAAATTCTCAGCTGAGGCTTGCAGCGTATCAGCAACGTGCTGAAAGGTATCATAACAAGAAGGTAAAGGGACAACTGCTGAAGGTGAGAGATTTGGTGCTTAGGAAGGTGATGCCCAACACGAAGAACCCCCAACATGGAGTGTTTGGAGCTAATTGGGAAGGACCATACAAGATAAAGGCCATCTTATGGAAAGGGACTTATCACCTTGAGGATATGGAAGGGAAGCTGGTTCCGCGAGCGTGGAACGCGGAACATCTCCAAAAGTATTATCAGTAAGGCGTAGCTTTGGCCCCTTATGTACCTCTTTTGTTATATACTGAGGGTTATGCCCAGATTATAGATTAGAATTAAATAAATTCCTCCTAGCCTAGGGTGTAGTGCATGTACTACCTACCTTAGAACTAGTTGAAGGATCATTTTTTTGAATAAATTCCCCACAGAGCATAGTAGCCGCGGGACTGGTGCACTTCTGACACCAAAGCGCATTATTAATGAAAACTTTGAAAAATTCCAAAAGTTATTGGCTTGTTAATTTGATTAGTTGCATGACGCGTCCTAGCCATAGGGCGCGCCCTGGGTAATAGTTCTATATAGATGTTAATTGAAGCAGTGGCTGTCAAAAGGAACAACAAAACTCAAGAAAAGATGGAACTAAGATGCGTACTATTTCCGAGGACGCGCCCAAGTTATCTTGGTTGATGCTCTTTCAGTTTTAAGTTTATTTAATTTTGACAAAACCTAACTAAAAGGGAAGACACGTCATTACTAAGGACGCGTCCAGACTGAGGGATTAAATATATCTTTAAAATAAAGGGTAGACACGTCAAGATAGTAGGACGCGCCCCTCATGCTTTATGCCTTTTCTAAAAAGTACAAGTGTAGCATGATATCATAATTATTAAAAATATCCTATCTGGATGATCTAAGGACGCGCCCAATTAAAGAGGACGCGCCCTTCAAGGACATCTACTTAACAGATGATGGTAAAAACACAACAAGATTCCAAAGGTGACGCGTCCTAATAGTAGGGCGCACCCTTATCTATGACAAAGCAAAGTTAAGAAAATCAAATGATATGCATAAAAGTAATAAAAGAGAAATATCATAAAAAGTGCAAGCAAAAAGGAGTTCGGAGATAATCATTACAAGTTGCAAGGCTTAAAGGGGCCCGTACCCTTAGGATAGTTCTGATAGAAGTTATATGAATAAAAGGAAGACGCGTCCTAGATAGGGGGCGCGTCATGTGGCTTGTCTTGGTTGTCAGATGGAGGGGGTTGAACGTTAAGTGGAGAAGGCGTCGGGGACGCGTCACCTTCCTCCAAGCCTAGAAAAATCCTCTTGCTTTTGATGGAATCTGCAGCTCTGGTTCTAAAATCACTTACCCATTTCTGGGTGTCCTCGTCAAACTTGGAGAAAGAATACTCTGGGTCATTTACAATAAACCCAGAGCACCATTCCTCGAACCCAGCTGCGAAGCCATTTTGATAGACTAGCTTTTTCTCCTCTTTCCACCCATGCAGTCTGTCATCGTTTAGAGTGTCAAGCTCTAGCTGCATGGTGGAATTTAGTGTGATGACACTCTCCATCATTTTTTCCATAGAGGAGACATTACCTTCCAAAACAGCTTTCTCCGCCTCAAGACGCGTCTTGTCCTCCTGCAGGCGCCTGATCTCAGCGTCTTTTTCTTGGGCAAGCAAATTGATGTACTTCTCTAAGGATTTGATCTTGTCTTCAGCCTGGCTCTTTGCATTGTCAGTGGTAGCAAGACGCGCCCTGAGTTTAGCAGCCATGTTGGCACTTTGTCTGGCGTGCAAATGAAGCTCAGCTGCAGCCCTCACCATGGCCTCTTCTGTTTGTTCCTCGGTCCTGAACGTCCAGCCTCGGACTTCATCTTCAGTAAAGTGGCCGGCTGAGGACGCGCCCAGATATCGGAGAACAAAAGATTGATCATCTGGCAGTGTCTTTTGGCGCTTTGTGGGCGCGTCCTCCTTCTCCGGGATGTGCTACACAAGCTAGCTTACTTTCTTTTTTCCTCCGGGCATTTTTCTCTGCCTCAGTTAGAGCACCAAGCTTTTTCCAGTCACAATCCACTTCAACATATGAGGGTTCCCAGTGTTCGAGAGGTGGATCGGATTTTTGAGGAGACACAGGATATTTTTCAGGATCAGGAATCCTCTTTTCAAACTCACTTACACTGAAAGGGGACGCGTCCTGAGAAGGAGCCACGTCCTGTGAAGAAGCTGCATCCTGAGAAGCTGACGCATCCTGAGTTGGGGATGCGTCTTCATATGAAGTAATCATGCGTAGAGGCTATTGGCGGGTGGTGGGTACAATTTCATCATCCGTCCAATCTTCGATAGCAGCCCTAGCATTGAGAATTGGAGTTCTTTTTTGTTTGAATCCTTTCTTTTTCATTCTAGAACTTATGGGGACGTGATCCATAGAATCGGAACTGGAATCAGACATTATAGAAGTCTTTGATTTGAGAGACTCGAGGACGCGTCTTTCTGCTTTAAGAAAGGAACTCGTCCTGTGAAATTCAGTGAAATCGGGTTTGAAAGAGATCAAGTGTGGGGAGTAAATCCCAAGGCGTTTGTTGAGAAATTTGAATGAATGGAAAGGCGACGAAGAAGACGCGTCCTCTAGCTGCAAAATAAGGAAGAAAAACTTGAGGACGCGTCCACATAAAAAAAATAGAAGAGGAAAAAGGGAAGATACCGGAAACGTACGAGGACGCGTCCTAAGAATCTATCGCAGGAGATGTACTACGATGACGCGTCCTAGTAAGGCACCGCCTCTATATGACCTTTGGTTAAAACAACTTAAACACGTCTTAAACGAGACGCTCCCTTTGAGGATGACTGGTCCTAAATTAGTGAAATACGTGGGAATTCTAACCGACTATTAGCAATTTGGGGAAAATATAATAAAACCCTAAAAACATGTAACTAAAGAATCAAAAGAGTAGAATATGGAGATTTGTTATATATACATACATACATACACGACAAAAGTGAAGAACGGTTCATGAGAGCATGAGGAATATGAACGGTTTTTTGCTCATTAAATCCGATTTACTCAACCAAATGAAGAAATAAAAGAAGATTCACGTACCTCGTAAGTTGGGGTTGGATTAAGCTAAAAAAATCGGGAAATGGCCGGTGGATTCGTTAGATTTTCGGATTTAGCTTCTTGCAGCGGCGGTAATTGCGGTTTTTGGAGAGAGAGAAAAGGTAAAATAACATTGTGGAAGGGGGAAGATATTTATAGAAAAAGATGGATGATGTGTACAAGACAGCTATTATGCAATGGTCGATCTTAAATGACTGAAGGGTTGACGTGTCCAGGAAATAGGACGCGTCCTCATGGGCGCATGCAAATTTTTGTTTGTGGTCTTTGAATAAAAATTCCAATTTTGTTATCAACTGCGAATGGAATTTGAGGGTAGTTGTTATACCCAAAATTTGGCATTGAATTGACTCGTGTCAAATACGGATTAAGTACGGTCAAACCCGGTATTGCATTATAGAAGGTGCAGGCGCGCCCAGGCACAGAGGACGTACCTACATTTGAAGAGATGTTTTATGGTCTGATAATAGAGAAGTTTGGGAGTGCATGATTAGGGAAGAACGCGTCCAAGCATTCTGGACGCATCAACCGTGGTGAAAGTACTTGGCAAATATGGTCTTTTGGCAATGGGAGCTGGAGGACGCGCCCGTCCCTATCAGGACGCGTCTTGTCGTTGTGGCATGCGGTAAGAAATGGTTGTTGAAGAAACAATGCTGGTTTTATAAAGGTGAGGACGCGCCCAGGGTCTTAGGACACGTCATGTGTTTGATCAATACGCTTTTATTGGTGACTTCAGGACAAAGCTTGCGTGGAGAGGAGTAATGGAGATTGTTTTTACTAACGTATTTGTTACAGGTACTCTTTGAAGAATTCCCTCCTTGAGACGGTCAAGGAGGGGGATGTCCGTGAAAAGCTTGAAGGCTTTCAGGGGTATGCCTGATGATTGAAGGCCTCCTCCTGTATTCAATGGGTGTCCTCATTGGGGATGTGGGGTTAACATTGGTGTGTGCTTTGGGAACTCTGTTCTTGTATTCAACGGGTGTCCTCGTTGGTGAACTTTGGAGTCATCCTGCACTTTGCACCCAAGAGCTTGGGATCACCAGTCTTGTTATCTGGTGGGTTATCCTCATTCGGGGGACAGGGATGCGTCTGACACTTGGGGTGAACCGTGGCTATACATGCGTCCATAAATCAAGGGAGATAGCTGTAGAGGAATGTTATCATTGCGCAGGGAGATGCACTATCTGTGAAGTCCTACGATTACGGATGAGCCTTGGACCTTCGCGGTTGGGCCTCATAGTTGGACATTCCTAAAGCTAGCGGAAGACGGACTATGGATGAGCTTCTACCGGGCCCTAGGAATAAGAAGTCTAAGCCCATTAGATTTCTTGTTCCATAAGAACTAAGTCAGGCTTGATCCCTATATAAAGGGTATGTAGGCACATTGAGGGAGTAAGAAGTTGAGAGCTGATAAGAGAGCCACCACTTACACCGATCAATCTCAGCCTAAAACAACCACAAACCACCACACACTACTCAATTTTCCAGTAAAGAACCATTGTCATAGATCTTAATTCCGGCGAGAAACCTCAATCTTTGTTGTTACCAGATTCCTCCGTTAACATTGTTGATGGTGATTGGGGCAGTGCCAAGTTTTTGCCGAGGCTAAGATCAAGGTATCTCGAAACAAAGGGAACAAATGATGCATTTCAAGTGATTTACATCCCGAAGAAACAAGGATCTTCATATGGTAAGCAATCTGTTGCCACTATACCATGGTTGAGGCATCCTCCTCTTAGTAGAAGATCAAGTATAGCGAAGTTGTTGGATCATTTTAGAGAATCTGTTGGAATAATTGCTTTTGATCGTGATGGAACAGTGGTTAGAAGATCAACATCTCCTTCAATTAAAAAGAGGAATAAGGATTTTCCTTTTTATGCTGGTGGTTTGGAAGAGGAGGCCTTGATCGAAGTCATAGAGAAAAATAATTGGGACTATTTGCCGGCTGAAATATGGTGATTAAAGTTTTACATATTTATTATGCATTTATAAAGAAATCATGGTGAAATCTATCTTTCTATCTCTCAGTATTGTGTAATGAGAAGTGTCATGCATCTTCAATCTTTTCTATATTTTCTGATGGTAAATAGCTTTCAGTTTTGTGTAATGTGAAACATATAAACAAAGAACATCATTCATCTTCTATCTTTGGTTCCTAAAAGTGTCATGCAGTTCTTAAATTCTCTCTTTATTTTTCTTTCTTTTTGTAATTATATTTAATTTGGATGGATTAGTCATACAGGTATATTTTGTTTTCAAGATGTTTAAGTTGATACCACAGTATTTCCTTTTTAAATTAGTATACCGCAACCAATATTAACACCAAACCCGACCTTCTGGAACCTAGTTCAGCCGGACTGGACCAATGAATCTGATAGTTTTGAAGCCGATGTGCATATATAAGCTACGAATGTGTACACTGTATATAGTTCTGAATGAAACACGAATTTAGGGAAGTAGCGAAAAGAAAGAGACGGTGGAGCTTTTCTGGTATACTTAAATAGCCATGACTCCAAAACACCGCGGGCATGCAAATTACTGAGCCAGTATCAGGTCATCATCTGTTTGGGTGGGGGGTCAAAAATATGGGAATAGATGAATATTGAATCTAGAAACTCGAAATCAGTATTATTGAAACCTTGTAAGAATTTCTATATTTTCTGATACTAAGTAGCTTTCAAAAGATGAATGTTGTTCTTTGTTTATATTTTACATCGTAATCACTATTCCAATTTTTGTGTGGATGTTATTAGTAGATTCTTTCTAATGGTGTTTTGATGTTTCTCTGTAATTATGCATCACATTCACATATAAAGAAACTCTTATATAGTACTAAAAAAAAGAATGTAGGAGTGATTCATCATTTTTGCTTGTAGATTCTATACTTACACAAAATTAAAACCAAAGTGTAGCATTGATCACATTTTAAGTTCCTGATAAATTCTAATATATTTCTGTTTTATGTTCTTCCCATTCCTTCGCCAGAAAACGGAAGAATCAGCTGCTCCCGAAATACAAAAAAAGAAGTTATACGTGATCATATATTTTGAAACGCTCAACCTAAGGTCCGTAATTAACAGCATCAAAAGGGCGTTTTAAGCTTCTGATCTGCGCTCTTGATGAAGCTCTAGAAAATTCCAGCATCTCCTCTGCAGTTTTAAATGCCACCTCCTTTTTCATGTCCCAGTCACGGTGGATGAACATTGTTTTTAGCGATGGGGAGTGAGCAAGTAGAAACTTGACCAGCTCCAACTCTGTTTTAAGACCTTGAAAATGACTAAATGTGACAATTGATCTACACTACAATCCTCTTAATTTTCTTCACAATAATCTTCAAGATTCTCTTCTTCAGTATCTGGATATGGGTCTGCCTGAAAAAAGATAATATATTCTAGGATTGTCAAACAGGAGCTATAGCTGATAATCCCAATTCACCCCGGGTACTCTCCTTGCTGGGCCCGGACTCACGCTCCGTTTTGGCAGGAATGACGGCGGCGTGCGGTATAACTATAGGGTGGGAACCTACAAAACAGAATCGGAGGGGGGTGGAGTCCCCGCGGCACCTCTGGCGTGAGAATGAGAGAGGGTTTTGAAGGAGAAAAGGGGGCAAAATGGGAATTATGCAAGTGTTTTATGGTGTGTATGCGCATGTGTCTATGTAAGTATACGTGAGAGAGAGTGTAACCTGTAACCTTCATTTTGTCCTGCCTTTTATAGGTCTCCTACTAGGGTTTAGGGGTTTGTCCCCTGTAATCTGGACCGTAGGTGTGTCTTTTGGACTATAGGGCGTGTGGGCGCCTGAGATTCACCGAAGTACTATCGAATCCGGACCGTAGGAATGTTCTGGATCCGGAGCACCTGGACGGTGGTGATATTGACACGCGTCCTAGGCTCTCCAAGGTTGAAGCTGAGTCTTTCCTGGACTCTTCTTATTGGGTCCTGGGCCTCTGTTATTGGGCCTGTACTAATATAGGCTATCAATAGAGATAAAAATTGATTTGAGGTGCATATACCTCACCGAAATATGTAGTTTGTACAAGTTGGGAGCACTCCGAATCAAACAAATCAAACAAGAGACCTCGGGCAAACGAGTTAAATTTATATCAAAGATACTTAGAGACTTTAGGTAATCTAGTGGTTTAGAAAGTCTGTATGGAGAACCTCATGCAGCCAAGTACTTAAGTAACAAAGAGCACAAAACAATTAGATACTAATAGGTAACTAGCATTATAGCCCGTGCGAGGCACGGGCCTAGTAATATATCGAAATTTAACGTATGAAGTTTTTAAAATTTCTTTTTTTTAAAGATTAATAAATAAAGTATAGTCTCTGTCAATTTAATTAAAATATATTGTTCAAGAATGGAATAACGGAAGTTTCTCCTTTGAGTGGATTTTTTGTTGCATGCTTAACTCGTACACTTGTATATACTTTTTTATCCCATTAATTTATTTTATTAAAAAAATGTGCAAAAAATAGCATTGTAGATAGTTTATGTTCGATGAATATTTAGACTATAAATAGATTATCGATTGTGTTCAACGAGATATTGCAGCGTAATTTGTTGTTTGCTTACCTCGTACACTGGTATAGACTTTTTTATCCCATTAATTTATTTCATTAAAAAATGTACAAAAAATAGCATTGTAGATAGTCTATGTTCAGTGAATATCTAGACTCTAAATTGATTATTTATCGTGTTACAATCTTTTTTGTAGGCTTGATGATTCTGGTAATAACAAATATTTTGATTGTACATTATCTCTAATTCAAATAAGTTGTTGTTTTTATTCAAACTAGCATGAAAACCCGTGCGAGGCACGGGTCATGTTTTAGTATAAATTTTAAATTTTCGAGATTTTGTGGTGTGTGCGATATTCATTATTTGGTGATGAATATGTTGTACTTTAGCTATATAATTACCTAATTATAGATGAAAACTATCCATAATTGAAATATTTTGGTTTTGCGAAATGAGTAGTGTAGATACTCAATAGTTTACAAGATTGTGCACAATATTTATAAACCGACTTACTTGTGTTTTTGGTCCATGTTTGCAAAGTATAAGAGTGACATAGATAACAAAACCGTGGACACAAAATTTCTTTATGTACCCAATTCATAAAAGTAGAGTTTTTTTCCAACTTACGTAGTGTCATCCATACATATCAGTTCTTGTGTGAAATATTTATTGGTACATGATGTGATTTTGGTTTGAAATGTGTATTGGTACATGATGGTCTATCTGTCAAATTTCCTTCTCTATAATTGGGTTGATGTGTCCCTGATGTTCTTCATCGATTCAACATATGTAGGAATGTTGTTTGCAATTCACTAAAGGTATGCGCTACTTTATAGTCTAATCTAACTTGTTTGTTTTATTTTAAATCATAAAGTAATATAATATAATTTGAATAAATAAATATAAAAAATATTGTGTTCAAATATTTTTGATAAGTTATAATAATTAAAATATCAAATATTTCTATAATACGCGACACGTGCACACACGTATCACGTGTATGAGTGGAAATATAAGATTAGGTGGGCGCGTGATCTGATTTTCATAGGTAGTAGTTTATTATTATTATTTAACACTACTTTGAAATATAGTCCATCTATATATTATATATAATTTATTCATACTATAATGTGAAATAATATATTATAATCCGAATTAAGATATGTAAAACTAAAACTATGATAAAAAATTGTTAATAAATCATAAAAATAATACCAAGTATTATTTCATTCACGCGGCACACACACATACATACCATGTGTATGATTGAAAACACAAGTAACGTAATTTTCAGTGCAATTATTTATGTATAGTAAATTTTTATTATTATTTTATTTTTACACTAAATTAAATAATTTAGAATTGGATAAAGTGACCTTATATGATACATAATATATTACAATATGAATCAATAAGTATACAAATTTGATCAATATTAAAATATGTTAATAGAAATACAATAATTAAACTATCAAAAATTTCTTCATTCATGCGATATGCACACTCTTATAATTTGTATGATATAAAACACAAATGAGTGATTTTTAATTGGTAAGAAAATGTCTAAATTAGTGTATATACTCGATTTCGAAAGCCCTAAATATTAATTATATTTTTAAAAGTAAGCACAATGATAAGTTCGCCATTATATTTTTATTCATGCGACACTTATACACATATATAATTTGCATGATTAAAAACACATGTGAGTTTTTGGTCTGGTGGTAGGAGATGTGCAATCTAGTGTATAAACTCAAGTTCGAATCCATTTAAATAATTTTTTTTAAAAAAAAATTGTAAGTCTAATGAAAATTTAGACATTTTAAACTGAATAAATTTTCTTAATATTTATATAGAATAAAATGTCTCTTGAACAAATAGCCCCATGTTGGGCTATCACGGGTCATTATCTAATAATGTTTTAGAATACATAGCGTATAATTTTAAAAAAATTAGTTTGTGCCGATTTTGTTAGAAATAAAGTATATAGCCCCTAATAATTTAAAATAAAGTGTACAAAAAATACCAGTGAAAATAACTTATTCTCAATCATTTTCTAGCCCGTTGACTAAATTCAAAAGTAAAAAAAAAAATACATTTTAGCTTGATAAAGCTCTGACATCATTTGTAAAAAACAGTCAAATTTTGAGTATTTTTTAGAAATTAAGTGAAATTCTGATGCTGAGTTCAGAATAAGCTCAAATATATTAGTCCAAATAAAAATTTGAAATAGTTTTACCCGTAAGTATACAGAAAAGTACTCGGTTTATCTTATTATTGTTGACTTTTATAACTTTACAGTCAATTTGATTAAATGACTTAAGTAGCAAATATAAAAAGAAATACATATGATTAAAATTTGGAGAAAAATATCTCAAAGTACGTACTTAAGAGAGTTATATGAGCACGTAGTGTATTTTTAATAGTCTAATTTTTTAATCAATTTTTGTAATCATAAAAATACCCATGCATTTATGTGATATCCCGTATTTTCAGAATTATTATTAGTAATATTTGAATATGTTTATGTGATTTTTTGATTTAGAAGGAATAAAATGGTGGATATTTTATTCTTATTTGACGAGTTTGTGTTATTAAATGGTATTGTGCTAATTGTTGAGTGTTATATCAATCCTTGTTAATATCTGAAAATATTTCCTTAAATGTATTATTTTCAAAAGTTTATTTAAAAACCGATAATTTTATTGATATCGGTAAATTGAGTTCGTTTAGTAATATTAGGGATTGGATGGATATTCTGCCTGCTATGTGTTGTATGTAATATTAACTGTGTGGGACTCAGTTGTGATTGAGGATTATCCAATTCTGGTATTTAATTGTATCGTTTTTACAGTTACTTAGCGGCTTAGTAATCTATTTTCGGATCCAATGTGTAAATGTGATTCTGGTTTATTAAATAAAATATGTGTATGGGTTCTATCAGCTAGATATTTTTTTTTTAATATTTTAATTAATTATGTGTGATCATTGGTGTTCGTGTATTAATTGTGAAATTCGTTGTAAAGCTGTGTTGTGTCACTTTTGTATTTAAAGGTGATTTATTCAGGATTTATTTCCATAAATAAGTGGGTTATCCCTAAAATCATTTTTATGGTTTTATAATTTTATTAATTATTTTTAGGAGTTTATATAATTTAGGAATTAACATTTTATTGATTATTTGTTGTTAAATGATTTTCTTATTTTATTTAATTGTAAAATCAGTAATTAATTCTAGAATTCTTCAAAAAATTCTGAAATTTATATTTTATTAAGTTTGAAATATTCCGAGAATTTTAAAATTATTTTGATAATTTTGGGATAAATTTCACCTACGCGTTATTTCGGTTATTCGTTAAAAACAAAAATAAATTGTGTTTCAAAAATTATTTTAGAATTTAGAAAATCCTATTTTATTAACTTTTAATTATTTGTGATATGTTATAAAATATTTTATTAAGGTTCGAGTTTTAATTATCCGTGAATTGTTCGTTAAATAATTAATGTGCGGGTTAGATAATATTTTGTTGCTGGGTTATAAACGAAAAAAAAACTACAAAAGGGGGGTGGCTGTTTTAATCGGGTATGACCCGTCTCCTCCCTGTTCTCCCTCTCTTTCGATCCCTACTCTCTCTCTCTCTCGATTTTTCTCTCTCGATGAATCCTCTCTGTTCAATCTCACTCCCTCTTCCGTTTTTATTTCTTTTCTTTCTGTTTTTTTTCACTTCTTCTCCTGCTTCCCCCTTGTTCTTCTCTCTGTTTCGCTGACTGCAACTTTCCGGTAAGTCGCCGCCGTTTGGTTGGTGGCTTCGGTTTATATATATATACATGTCTTTGTGTATATATGTATATGGTTATGATTGTATGGTGTTATTTTCCCCTGCTGTGTCGCCCCTGTTCTGTTCTTGCCGTTTAATTCATGTTTATTTCAGCCGTTTTTCGGCCGCGTGGTGCGCGTGTGTGAGTCTTGTCTGTGTGTGTCGTGAGTGTGTGTGTGAGGGTGAAGGCGCGTGTGGCACGTGGCTTGTGACTGTGGTGGTTCGACTGTGTATTCCTTGTAGTTGTTCGAAATTTTGATCAATTTTTTTATGTTTCTGCAGAATGATTTGACTGATTTTGTGAAATAAAAATAGATTTCGAGCGGGAATAATTATTATTTAATCGGTGAAATTTATGTAGGATGCCCGTTATTACGGGAACCCGTAAATTTTACCGCAGTCGGCGATGAGCCTCGGCGAGCCGACGGTGGACCGTGATGATATAACTGAGTCCTATAATTTATAAAATATTACTCCGTAAATTATTTAGTTATGATTATTTAAGTCTCAGTAGATATTTGGATTGCAAATTGTCTTGATTTTTGTTGTTTGGTGTCGATATGATATCGACTGGTAGTTCGATAAATAGAGGAATTGCTGTCCGATTTCCGAAAGAATTATTATTTCTGGAAATTCAAGAACGTATCTTTTAATTATCAGAATTAATACTTGATTCATTTGTTTGTATATTATGTAAATCGTTTTACAAATTTACTTTCTGCTACGAGAACCTAACTCGGAATAGTGTGACCTTGAGTTGTATTTGGTTAAATGTTACCCAGATAAACTTACTGATATAAATCAGTCGGTTTGCCTTGTTAACGCTTAATTAGATATAAATTCGGTTCCCCCAATCTAAGTTAAATTTTGAATTAAGATTCCAATAGCTATTAGTATGTAAATCGATTGGTGAAATATTTTGCAAGAAAAGGACCCTATGACCCTATTTTTCTATAACTACAGTTATTCGTATTTTCTGAAAATAAATACCGAACCGAATTTCAAAATACATGAGCCTTATCTGTTTTGAATGTTGATATAGTTCGCATAAATACGAGTCGGGCTATGAATCGTAAGGATAGAACTGATGGTGAAGATATGCCAAACTTAAGTGATCGTCTAATCTACGGTATTTCGACTCTGTAGGTTCCAGGCGAAAGACCCAAATTCCGAAGTCAGTTTAGGAATAACCTAGAGTTTGGTAGAAAGAGCTCTGTAAGATGCAGGTCGTTCGAGACTATCAGAACCAGACATAGGATAAAGAGTGAAACGGATTAGTGATGGTTATCAGGCTTCCAGCAATCGCATGAGCAGCATATCAGTAAAGTGTTGAAAAGAAAGACGATGGTGTTTTGAGACAGAATGTCAGAATAGATGCGTCATTACGAGTGTGACTAACTGCTAAATCCCAAAGGCAAGTATCCCTATCATCACTTATCATTCAAGTGATATTTATTTTAAATCTTATCATGCAAGTATTGCTTTCCCTATTCAATTCGTAAAAAATAAATGTTTTACATATCGCTGTATTAAATAATTCTGCTATGTAAATACTCATCTACTATTCTATGTTCAGAATATTTAAGTGATTTTACTTATCCAAATATTGAATTTATAAATGTTTTGGATTTTGAGAAAAGATGATTTTGTCGCGAGTATTCCTGCCCAAGTGAATGGGGGAATAAAAATTATTTAGGATGTCGAAGGATTCGGCTCCTTTTTCAACAAAAAGGTTTTTAAGATTGGAATGGTTACTGGTTACTGGTTACTGGTTACAGCGTAGGTGATCGAGATATCGGTCCAGCTGTAATATCTTTCAAGGCTAGTTATGCCTTTTCTGGCACCCTATAGGTACCATATATCTTCGGGATACGGGTAGTACCTATATTTACGGTATGGCTGCGGGATACTGGTGTTGTTTCGCGACTGATCATCGGGAACAGCATAAAAAATAATTGGTTCCAATCTAAATTGATATCTAAATTTCTTTATTGTTTTGATAATCATAGAATAAATGATTTATCAACTATTTCTGTTTTGGAATAATGGTAAAATGCAGTTTTGATTTAGATTCTGATTTATACTGATACTTACGTTGTTGTTAAATATCAAAGGTGGTATTAGTATAGATGATTGATGTTGACTTCAGTATGGGTGTTGTGAGCATCAAAGTTTGTATTGATATCTAATTTGATATGACAGCAAAATATAAGTATTGATTTCAAGAGTTCGGTTTGAGTAAAGTTTATGATTCATTCCATGATCATTGTTTCATGTTATTGTGGTTTACGATATTTCCGTAAACACTGTTTTACGAGTTTTATTCTCGTCAAGATTCAAAGTATTGCTGAAGCATTTCGCTCAAAAATATCAAAATGGTTTTGAATACAATTAATGAATCAATTCTGGGATTCCTCAACTAAAATTTTATGATTCAGCAATTATGATTTCAAATATTCTGCTCTAATGCAGGTGTCGGTTTTATATCAAAACAACCATATATATATTATAATGATCTTGCTGAGCATTTCTTTCGCTCATACTTGCCTATTTTTAAATTTAACCTCCAGTGAGGATTAGCTTGTTGTTTAGCCGCGTAATTCGAGGAAGCAAGAAGAAGATTTTGGAAGGTGGTTGGTCCAGGGTTTGCGGACTGGTGTAAGTTTTATTGTATAAAGTTGTTTATATTGTATTATATTATAGTTGTGTATTTTATTTAGGCCTAGTATACTTCATTTCGAAGTTATACTAGTGGGTTTAATTGTGAGTTGGAATTTATTGAAAAGAGTTTTAAAAGAAAGTGAAAATTTATTGGTGGAATTTGGATACCTTGTTTCTAGAACTGTAACCTTAAAAGATCTTGGAGTAGTTTGGGGTCATTTATGATAATTATCTTCCGCTGGCATTTGTTTATTAATTTAACAGGTTAATTTGGATTGAAGTTTTATAGTGAAGACCAAATCCTCTGACCCCGGATTTGGGGGCGTTACAATTTAGGAGCATTAAGCCCTGAAAATATTCGTTGGTCACAATATATATAATTTCAAATATTAACTTCTTCAAGACACACAATCATATCTAATATGTGTATGATTAACAACATATATGATTGCGTGACTTAGTGGTATTATGTTGTGTAGAGTATTTTTAAGACCGGGTTCGATTCCCACTAAAAGCATAGCAAATGTAAAAAAAGACGAATAATTAAAAATTATTCGTTAGTCACAGTAGATATAATACTAAATATTAATTTTTTCAAGACACACAAGGATATCTAATATGTATATGATTAACAACTCATATGATTTAGTACCTTAGTGGTATGCTGTTGTATAGAGTATTTGCAAGACCAGGGTTCAATTCCCACCACAATCAATACTAAATATTAACTTATTCAAGACACACAAGTATATCTAATATGTATATGATTAACAACTCATATGATTTAGTACCTTAGTGGTATGCTATTGTATAGAGTATTTGCAAGACCAGGGTTCGATTCTAAATAAAATGTCTCATCATTTAAATTGAATAAAATGTCTCACCAATGCCCTATGCTAAATAAAATGTCTCGCCATTTAATTTGAATAAAATGTCTCACCAATGCCCTATGTTGGGCTATTATATATATATATATATATATATATATATTATCAAAGTAGATATAATACTAAATATTAACTTCTTCAAGACACACAAGTATATCTAATATTTATATGATTAACAACTCATATGATTTAGTACCTTAGTGGTATGCTATTGTATAGAGTATTTGCAATACCAGGGTTCGATGCTAAATAAAATGTCTCACCATTTAAATTGAATAAAATGTCTCACCAATACCCTATGTTGGGCTATTTTACATAGAGTACACTCTTATATAGAGAATCGTGGAGAACCATTATTTAAAAAATATAAAATATATAATTTATTTTATTTTTCATCATATATAATTATCAAGTTAAAAATCGAAGTTACACAATTTTTTATTTAAAAAATTATTGAAATTATCAAAAAAGTTTAAATTGGTTCTATAACAGAATCACAGTAGAATCACACTTATTAAAAATTATTCCACTGTAGAATCAAATTTAAAATCAAGTAATTTTATCAGATTTTAATTGTTAAATTTTTTATTATATTTATTATTCTAGATTAGCATCGAATTTTATATTTTTTAAAATAAAAATTTTACAATTTGTGATGAGATTTTAAAATAAAACAATAGTTCTCCACAATTCTCCATATAAGATGGTTCTCCAAGGAGTAAAGGCCTATATATATATATATCACAGTAGATATAATACTAAATATTAACTTTTTCAAGACACACAAGTATATCTAATATGTATATGATTAACAACTCATATGATTTAGTACCTTAGTGGTATGCTATTGTATAGAGTATTTACAAGATCAGGGTTCGATGCTAAATAAATTGTCTCACCATTTAAATCGAATAAAATGTATCACCAAATTTAGTACCTTAGTGGTATGCTATTGTATAGAGTATTTGCAATACCAGGATTCGATGCTAAATAAAATGTCTCACCATTTAAATTGAATAAAATGTCTCACCAATGCCCTATGTTGGGCTATTTTACATAGAGTACACTCTTATATAGAGAATCGTGGAGAACCATTATTTAAAAAATATAAAATATATAATTTATTTTATTTTTCATCATATATAATTATCAAGTTAAAAATCGAAGTTACACAATTTTTTATTTAAAAAATTATTGAAATTATCAAAAAAGTTTAAATTGGTTCTATAACAGAATCACAGTAGAATCACACTTATTAAAAATTATTCCACTGTAGAATCAAATTTAAAATCAAGTAATTTTATCAGATTTTAATTGTTAAATTTTTTATTATATTTATTATTCTAGATTAGCATCGAATTTTATATTTTTTAAAATAAAAATTTTACAATTTGTGATGAGATTTTAAAATAAAACAATAGTTCTCCACAATTCTCCATATAAGATGGTTCTCCAAGGAGTAAACGCCTATATATATATATATATATCACAGTAGATATAATACTAAATATTAACTTTTTCAAGACACACAAGTATATCTAATATGTATATGATTAACAACTCATATGATTTAGTACCTTAGTCACGGTGAACAATGTAATAGAGAATTTGAATATACCTTGATAAAATATTTCGCTCTGGAGAACTTCTCTATATTATGTAAACTACTGAAAATATTGACCACATTAGGAGTTTCTGGCTGCGTTATTGAGTCTCCTGACAACCTGAAAGAATATTCTTTTAGGTTTTCAAAGCCAGCTAAAGAAAATTCTAAAAATCTTCTCGCGAAAATGATGTAGGAATTTGAGATTAGGAGCATGGAAGTTGGTACTGGGCAGTCCTCCGGTAACTAACAAAGTCAACTTCTCAAGCACAGGGCAATCGAAGATGCTTTTTCCGGTAGTAAGAACAGCAATTAACTCAATTAACTCTCAGATAAGTCAATCCTCCAAATGCCGGTTTACAGGGGAAGCAAACATTTGTGAGCCTCAGATGAGTCAGATTTATAGAAGAGAAATTGTGTGCTGTGAATTCTTCACAATAATCTCCCTCTAGAGTAAGTTGCTTGATACCCTTCCTTGAGAATAACGGTATCCCCTGATCTAGATAATCGTGGATTATCGATAAATACATTTGGAATGGTAGTCCAACAATGCTTCCAAGATCTCGACAAGATACTGGTGTATGTTCCGAGGCAGCACAGTGATTCTATCTCTCTTAATCCAACAAACATTTCTCAGTTTTCTCCTACTAGACTCAGCCATGCTCTTCTGCAACAAGAAATGAGATTTTGTCATGTTGCTATTTTATGCGCTCTCCTATTTATTACAAACTCTGAAATTTGATGGAATAGTCCAATGGTTAAGGGATTCCTCTGTCGTCTAGGGTTCAATTCTCGCTCATTCCGAGATTTATTCCCACTAATTACCAAGCAATGTCAAAAAAACAGAACGGAAACAATCTGATTGTCTAGGTCTTTACCCAAATAAAAACAGAAGCTAACTAAGATTCTCCGCCAGTACTCACCTTATTTTATAATTTTGTATTTTTCGGCGGGACTTTGTATTATATATTGAAATCATAAGATATTTTAACAATTGAATTCAGGAAGTATATTCAAAATTTTGGTACCTGTAACAGCATTTGACTTATTTGTCGCATTAATTAGGGTTATGTAGCAGAATTCGCTTTATTATACTCCCTCTGTTCCATTCATTTCTCTACACTTTCCTTTTTGGGGTGTCCCATTCATTTTTCTACATTTCAAAATTTATCAAAAATAGTAAAAATTTTATAATATAAAAATTAACTACACCCACTCATATTCACTATTTTCTTCCACTACACTAACTTTATACATTAAATATTGATTGACCCCACCACTTTACCTACTTTTCTTACTTTTTCTCTCAACATTCTATTTTTTCTTAACCTCCGTGCCCAAATCAAATTTATACTTCTCAATGGGACGGAGGGAGTATAATATTAATACGCTATTTACGTAGAGTTCAAGTGTAAAATATATTATTTTTTAAGCAAAATTCGCTTTACTTTGTAATATTAATATGCTATTTACATAGAGTTCAGGTGTAAAATTTGGTCTTATTTAAATATTAATTAAGGTTCTACAGGAAAATTGCAAAAAAACACGTTTTATTTTTAGACCCACAAAGTCTATTTGAAATTTAGCCAGAACTCGTCTTATTAAAGTTCTCTATTTTAAGGATCAGTTCAAAATTGAGGGCCCCCAGCTGACATTACAGTATTTATGCATTTATTGAATGAGTTAAAACAGGAAAGTTTCAGCAAATGTAAATTTCAAAATACAAATCTTTTCAACATTTCCGTTCTACATCACTATTCACTACCACGCATATCTTCCTACTTCGATATGCTGAATGTAAGTTACAGGTACAATATTATTTAATACATTCTTAATGACCTCTAAATTTGCATCTTATAATGTTGCAACTATTTCGACAGTTTTAGTCGTAAAACATCTGAGCAATCAGATGACAACACTGAGTTTTACAGAAATTAGAAGCAGAATACTATTGATAGCTCACTCCGTCACCCTTTACAACTTCGCCGATCCGATATGCTATTTTTGTTGCCTGTGCATCTCCAAGTAGTCCAAGAGCTGCCTCCTGGCTAACAACAAGAACCATCCCTATTCCCATATTAAATGTCCGCCTCATTTCAGCATCTTCTACTCTTCCAGCCTTGTAATTAAAAAATACCGATACAAATAGAACGGTTAGGAGAAATTTATGAAAAAGTAACGGCAGCAAGTACGACACTATTTGTGGCAACTTTCAAGCGAGCTTTACAAGTTGAAACTACAACATTTGCCAAATTAATAATTGCTTCACAGAATCTTTTATTTACAATTGATGTTCAGTAAATTCCAATGATGGAAATAAAGATGCACTTAGCAACAAATTTTAACACATAGTACATATATAATAAAGATGCACATGCAATAATTCACCTCTTGTATCCATTTAAAAACAGGAGGAACTACCCAAGAATCCTTATAAATAACAGCTCCAAAACCTTCTGGAAACACACGAGGGATATTATCCGTAAAACCACCGCCTGTTATGTGGGCAATCCCTTTGACACCACCCTTGCTGATTATATCAAGCACCTGCTTTTACCATATTTGACTATAAGTTAGCAAAATCTTGTAAGGTAATAACATTGACAGTTATATGTAAAAGCATATATGAGAGGTGACCTGCTTAACATATATAACAGTAGGAGCCATCAACGCTTCACCCAATGTAACTGATTCATCAGGAAGATTGTCTTTCAACGAGAGCCCACTTCTAGCAAGGACCCTGCAGAGATGCGCCACAGGAATTTAGGCTAAATGGATAGAATAGGGTAAAAGCAATCAACACTCAATATATTTTGAGATATACAAATATTCGAAAATGATTCAACACAATGTAAAGATTCTAAATGTATTTCAGAGGAGTTTAAGACCTTCTGACGAGAGAGAAACCGTTTGAGTGAATTCCACTAGAGGGTAGGCCAATCAACACATCTCCGGCCATGATGTTTTTCCCATTAATAACTGCATCCTTTTTTACGCTACCAACCGCAAAACCACTAAGGTCATACTCACCATCTGCATAAAAATCTGGCATCTCTGCAGTCTAATGGGCAGACAAATTTAGCTGAATATATTTGATAAATTTTCTCATTGGCAAAAGTAACCTAAAACACTCCCATCATCCCATGCGCACACAACCCAATCATGAGTTTCTTCATTAGGCATGCGCCATTTCACAAATTTCATCAAGTACCATTGTTATCATGATTAGATGGCTATCACTTTGTTATCCATAGTTTTAGTCAAGTAGATAAAACACTAAAAAGCAGCCTAGCAGTAAGATATAACTGTCTATTACTTGTACATATATATAATGTTAAATAATCTCCCTTTCTCCCACGTAATCCATAACATGTTCTTAGTGTGCCCAACCTAAATTCATATTTGTGTAATTTTGTATACGTATGGTATTAAAAACTTGAACATATAGAAATTGATATCTTATAAATAAAATATTGGGAGTAAGTTTTAATCACAATAAATATACACATTTTGCAAACTATAAACGTGTGATGAAAATGACACAGCTAGACTACTAGTTTTAAGTAAATGTAGTGACAAGACATTGATATATGTGCAGCACAAACACCAGACTTGCACAACTGAAGTAATTTTGACATACTACAGATTAACAGCATATACCTCGCCTCCTAAAAGAACACATTCAGATTGCTGGCAGCCTTTAACAATGCCTTTTATAACCTGAATAACCATCATACATACCAAGTTAATTTATGTTTTCAAAGGCACAATGGAGAAGGACAGTCACAAGTCTTACCTTTTCAGCAAGATCAACATCAAGACGACTTGTTGCATAGTAATCAAGAAAAAATAAGGGCTTTGCACCAGAAGTAACAATGTCATTGACACTCATCGCAACCTAAAGAAAAGTTGCATTAGTAAACTACAAGGGAAGTTACGCTTTTGCGGTACAGGACATAAATTCTTGATTACAATTTACCAGATCAATCCCTATTGTGTCATGAATTCCGGTTTCAAACGCTAACTTAAGTTTGGTTCCTACACCATCTGTGCCGGCCACAAGATAGGAATCCCCTGCTCAGAAAAGGGGGTAATTTATTATATCGGAATTCCAATACTCAAAACCTTCAGAAAGTTACTACTAGTTTACCGATTGCACGAATAAAAATATGTGAAGCCATGAAGACAAGTGGCAACAGAGTCTTCCTGTTCTTCTACAAGTTTATTCACAGCAAAACCTCCTTAAAATGATACTCGGTTAATAGATAACATCTCTAAATTAACATTCTTCTGTGGTCCAGGCATAGGATATTTCAAAAAACAGGAATTTTAATAAGATTTTAACTTTTTGAAAGACCCCTGAGTAGATATATTGTCTCGTCTATTATTTTATGCAGAATGTAACTTTATAAAATTACATGTGTGGGAATAAATATATTTATAATTTACAAAAATGTAAATAAAACTATGTTATTTGTTTGAAATATCTAGTGTAATCATACATGTACATAACGTAATCAGTATCATATATTCATTATCATATCATCGTCAATACCATTTCTTCCAAATAATTTGGCTACCATGAACCAGAAATACAGTTTATGTATTGTTAGCTTAAGTTATCATCCTTCGTACCATCGTTACTCATTTATTTCTCGAATCTTTGTGAATAGCATTCGACCAAGTCACTTAGTTGCCCTTTTGCACTTTGGTGCATGCCTACTTTATTTTAGTTATCTTCCACATGCCTAGAATCATATTCTTTACTCATCCAAGCAATGCGCCTGCACCAAACATTCATATATACAACACAATTTTACTTAAATATTTTTTAAAATATGACATAACATTAAAGTTGTATTTGTTGAGTTGTAAAAGAGCGGATATATTATTAATTTATAGTTTTTTTTTACCTCTCTAAAAATAATTAACATTCATAGCTCCGAATTATAAATTTAAAGAGGTTTTGCTTTACAGCTAAATCAGCTAACACTGGTATTTACAGAGACTTAATAAATCAATCATAACCTCAATAAAGTGCAATAAATTAGTTGACATGTCAAAAGAATATTTTAGAGTCAGGTGCTGAGCTGCGCACATACACTATGATATTGGCTACTACTTACCTAATCACTAATACTTTTTATATTTCGAATACATTAATGAAAATAAAAAAATCCTACTTTGGTCCAATTTTCATGTTAACTTGTCAAGTGAAAGTATATTACATATAATGATCAACTTAAAGCAAACAAATTAACTTATCAAGCAAATATTTACATTTTATGGTCAACATGAAACCAAAAAATGTATGTAAACAATCTTATAAGTAACAAACACAATTTTAAGAGTATAGAATACAATTACCTACACCATTAGGTACAAGTGTGAACCATTCCCCCCACTTCTATTTATGCCTTCACATGAGTCAAAAATTTACAGACTTGTAGTTCTTCTAACCACTTGGGAATATAACATAGATAATACTTGCCAGTTGAAACTTATACAGATTAATACTAACAACTGCATAATTATAAAATTTACAAGTTAATAATTTTACAAGCACAGTCTATAATCTGTATGATGCTAGAAAGGAGGCTAGTGATTTTCTGATATGGATAAACTTCTAAACTACACTCCCAAAAAAAATTAAATACATTATAAATTTTAGTAAGCACAAAGCCAAGTTTTGACATGTAAAAAAGAGGGAAACGAATTTACCAAAAGGAAAAAGTCCACCGAAGCCTCCTATTCCAGGGGCCATTTTTGAAATTCTTTTTACCAGTTCTGAACCAGCATCTATGTCAACACCAGCACTTTTGTAAGTAAGTCCATCCTCATATTTGTTGCTCTCATCCACATAAGTGTTTGAGACTGAGCACAAAATTCTACTGCTAGACTTTTCAGATCTTCTACATACAGAATCTTTGGGAGAAAATGAATATGCAGAACACCTTTTTGAGAAGTGACGGCGAACAGGGACACGTAAATTTGCCACACATATTTCTGATTTTGGACTAGAAGGGTTAAGCAATGTCGTATTGCATCTTGCAAGCTCTATACTTCTTCCAAAAGCCGTGGTCATTGTTAGCGGATAAGATTAAGGTAGGGCTGCAAAAGAATATAAAAGATATTGAACATGACTTAAAAGCATCTTAAACTACATGTGTATATTGAACTTCGACCATCCCACAAGAAAAAAAGACAAACATTGATTTATTGATGGCAAATTGAAAAGTTTTTAAACAAAAGACACATGAATAAAACCTTATCCAATTTAGCTGATAATTTGATATAATATCAGTAAAAATATCGAAAGTTTACTAAGTACGAATTCACTATGTCCAGAACCGCTTGACTAGCAGCAAATGGTTCTGTTTTGTAAATTGAGGAATCGCCAAATATTATAAGCTGATGATTTTATATTTTTATCTACAAAAATGTTATTGTAGTTGGTCATCCCTATTGTTATAAGTACCAACTAACTACACTCCTATAACATTAAAACTCAGAAACAATCGTAATAAAGTAGCATCAAGGAAATTCTACCTTAGCTGATCATAAAATTTAATATATAATTATAGAAATGTACGAAAAACTGAAAACCGCATGTTTCCCCGACTCTTGATGTTAACTCAATTACTCGAAAATTGGACATGGTAGTACGTTGCAATGATATAAAACAATAATTGGTTTCTTTCATTTCGAATCCATCTAGTCATCCTTTGAAAACTAAAGTAAATTTCTAATGAATTCTCGAGTAATAAAATGAACATGTATTAATAATTGCAATAACTATAACACTGCAAATTGTATATAATTCAGTTTAGCTAGTGGGTACAAAATTAACATAAAAAGGGTAAAGAGAGTGTGCTACAGAAAATAGATAGAACTTACCGGACGAAAATGAAGGAAAGATTGGTGGGGGAAGCAGAGCAATTGAAAATGATAGATGCGCGGAGGGGTTTAAGCTAGGGTTTCGCGGCTTTGCCTCATTCCCTCTTTTTTTACTTTTTCAATTTCATTAAAGCAAAAACAATGGATATAAAACTTATTTTAAAAAATTGAATAAAACAAGAAAAATGGATACTTTATATTATTTTATGTAAAGGTAAATGCTGCGCGTGACTGGGATGAAAATTTGTATCGGACGGATAGATACATGATCTGTACTAATCCGATCGAGTTTTACCGAATTCGAATATTTCAGATTTGGGTTCAGGTTCGGGTGTGATTTTTAAACTCGAATACTTTTCGGGTCGGGTTTGGCTTTAAGGTATACCGCTCGAAACCCAACCCGAAAACCCGCAATTCATTATATTTCAACCCGAAACATGTATTAATATATACTAATATTTTACATTTTAAAATTATTAATATAATATATTACTAATATTAGTATAAAAAATTATACTTTTTACAAACTATTTCATTAAATTTTAATATTATTGAATTATTATTGTTAAACATGTTTTCAGCAGCATGTTCGATACAAGTATAAGGATGGGCATTTCCCCGTGCACGACCGCGATCCCGATCTGATCCCCGTCCCGAACGGAGCAGGGAATCGGGGATTTTTCGGGTACGGAGTGAGGATCGGGGAGATATCTGTAAAAATTCGGGGATTGGGGCAGGGCGGGGCAGGGATTCGATCCCCGACCCCGAATCATATTTTAAATAAAAATAAAATTATATATATATAATTATCTCAAATAAATATTGAAATACATACAATAATATTATTTCAATTCCGTATCTCCTAAATGATTTAAATTTACTTATCGTCATATTATTTCATTATAATAATATTATTTTTGTTTATTATTATACTAAAAATAAATATTAATTTAAATTAAGGTTAAATATTAATATTAAATGTTAAAGAAAAAAATATATATATATATTATGATTTACTATATAAATTTTTATTGAAAAATATTATTTAAAATTAATTTTTATTAAACGGAATAAATAAAGAAATTTCCCGAATCTCCGCGTCCGTTCCCTGTTAAGGACGGGAAACAGGGAGTAAAATAATCCCTGTTCGGGGATCAGTTTTGGATTCGGGGATCGGGGGCGGGGATAGCACTCCCTGAAGTTCAGTATACTTGTCAAGATTGTTGCATTCTTTCACCAGTAATTTTATCCTTAAAAAAAAAAATATGATCCATTGCCTTATCTGAACTCTGTTAGACCTACGAGTACTTTGCTCAAATCGGATACTAATAATTATTCAATAGAGTTCGTGAAAATTAAGTTACAATTTGGTCCACAAACCCGAATTCGAACAAATCCCAACAAATGCAGATTTGGATTTAGTGATTCGGATTTTCCCGAATTCATATTCGGGTTCGGGTGTGGGTTCTATTTTGACAAAGTAAATCGGATTTGGGTTTAATTTTTGTTAAATTCGTTTTGACCGAACCGATTTTCGATGGACATCAGTTTTTCTGTTTTGCCGATTAATTACCTCGAGCTTTGAGATATCAAAAGATTTGATTAAAAAATTATGGGAATAAGATGTTCCTAACCAAGTCGTTATTTCACCACCATTTGTATGGGTTAATGTTATTTTCAATTTTGTCTCATGAAAAAGAAAATAGATTGGTTCTAGGAACCATTCGTTTGAATTGTTCACGTGTACTGTATGACAGAACTAAACTAAAAATAAAGCATATTTTGAAGAACTAATTTAGCGAGGACAGTTGACTCATATTCTCTCTTATCCTATCTCTTCTTTTTGGTCAGGTCTCTTATTCTCTCTCAGTAAAAAAATTCCAAGGACTGAAAAATTTCAGCTTTCTAATCCTCCTACAAAAAAATTTGCTACACTAATTATTGTAATAGATTTTGATTATTTTAGCCTGATTTTAATACAATCTTTTATCAATTTCTATAGATTACACTAAATTATTTCAGTCCGTTAAAAAATGGATGTTACTAGATTGAAAAAAAATACATAATCTATCTACATTCTATAGTATGTAATGGCAATTAGTTACAGGTCAGCAGATAACTCTTCCAATGAAGCAGTTAATACTTCATCTTTCTCACTTTCATCAGCTCGTTCCTGCAATGCAACTGAAACCACTGATGGATCATTACTTTCGTATGGAAAATTGGTCTCCATCTGAGCTCTGCGTGTCATATTATTACTTTCATATTCCCCAACATCACCATCATCATCATCATCATCATCACTGTCATAGATTTCGAGAAAGGCATCGTCTTCTTCCTCCTAATTATCGATATCAAAGTAATAAAATAAGAACCGGCTACAAAAAAAAAATTTGATTAACATACAGTACATTACCTCGCTGTCTTCATCTTCTGTAGGATAAGCGGACTCTAATTTCGTATAAAATTCTTCGTCTCCATGGTTTTTGACAATTGACATGTGATCCTACAAAAGGGGAATGTGTGATGTTTCAAATTAGAATGAAAAAAATTAGTGAACCTGTAACCATGGAAAGAAACAAAGAGGCTTACGATTTCTGAACGTAGGGCATCAACTTTTGTTTGCAAAGTTAAAATATGATTTAAGAGAGCCTGTTTGTCAAAACAAAGTAGGAAAAGTCAATATCTTGTTTCAAGCAATATCAGGTAAATGCAAGTCACAGTGCTGTGAAATTTGCATTTATGCACAATTTAAATGAATGGGTTCATACAATATGGTGACATTTCTTCTTAAGAGTAAATTAGTGACACTGATGTTTTAGGTGCTAAACAAAATGCACTTCACCATAAAGAATTTGTGAAAACTTAGATGATACCTCGCGCCTCTGAAGCTCAATCGAACGAGCCAACGCCTTTCTCTTTGTTAAGAGATTCTTCGGCCTAAGTGTAGGTGGTCTCTTATATTCCTTACCTCGAAATACTACTACAGCATACCCCTTGGAAACTTTGTCAACCGATACTAAAACACCACCACTCTCAGCTTCAAGAGATAATGCAATCTTTTTTACATGCTCAAAGTTTTTACTATTAACAATGATCTTTACCAGTTCACGGTATTTCCAATGCAAGTGCATGTTCTCCACTGTACCATCAAAAACTCCACGCCTTCCTGAAACACGAATAGCTTAGTTCATGCTCCAAAACAAAACAACACAACCGGGGCAAAAAAGAAGTTTCTTACCGAGTAATAAGAAGGCTTTCATTCTCAAACCAAGCTTGCGAAACATGAACCGCTCTTCATCACTTATGCTTCCTGGGTCAGCAGGACGGTCTAACGGATTCAGAAATGCTTCCACCTTGGATAGGTTTCGCTCTGCTTTCATTAGCTTTCTATCAGCCTATAATTCAGTGAATACTCAAAAGTCAGGACATGTGAAAACTCTAGAAAAGAGAATTTCAATGGTGCACAAACATAATTGCAGTAGATCGTATTCTATAATTAATACTTTTCCGGTGAAAGAAAAGCGCCTAACAGAGGAATGTGAAAAATCCAGAAAAGATAGTGAAATAAGATGCATAGGTTACTTTATTAGGAGAATCAATTTGCTTTACAACTGAAGCTTCTGAGTCTTAACTGGCAGGAAAATGTGGTCTACATGTTTGGGATACTTCGGGAGTGACTTTGTCATTCTCACTCAAATGACATGCCATCCGCTACCAATTCTGCTAAGCCAGCCAAATTTACAGAACTGATTTTTTTTAAGATTTACACATAGAAGGTAAAATATGCTGTCATGCCTAAAGGATAGTATAACTTGAAAGAAGAAACAATTACCCTCAAAATTGATATTAACTTGTACGATGTTGGTCAAAAAAACAAAACACTTATTATCATAAAGTGACAAGAGAAAGTACTATTCCATCTCTTTAATATGAGTGGTGCTAGAAGTACCAAGTTCCCAAATGACGTGGCATTGCTGACACAGCGTTGTAGCCGCTTTTTTATTGGTTATATTTATGTGAATTTAGGAAGATCCATCCTATTTAATTTAGGAAGATCCATCCTATTTAATTGTGCTATTACCGATTTGGGAACAAATTTGGGACCTATAACCTTTTCATTTTTATATACATAAACCACCATATTGACTTTAAAAATCAAGTGACATGTGTCCAAATTCGTAATTGATGAATCTATATTATATTGTAATAGTTACCGTTTTAGTATCACTTTGCAGACAATTAGCAATATAGACTGTTTCACCTGAAAAGAGGAACTTCTCAAAAAAGAGAGATACTGTTCTTTATACAAAGTTTACTACATGATGTGGCATGTGAGATGTACAATACACCACCCTGCTAACAAACATGAAAGAATCGGAATTAATACACACAGATTCTCTTTTACTCTGCCACCAGTATGGCCACCGCAAAACCACTTCGAACCTCCCTGAATATTGCACTCACCTCTCTATAAAATCCCCCATTAACCCTCAGTAGTCTCTCTACCCGTAACCCGCCATCACATCTCTACCAGCAACTACACCTGTTTTGGTGTCACCTGTGACACCCACCATCACATCTCCTTCCTCAACATATTCCCGCTTAATATAACTAGAAGACCCTCTCTAACGTGGGTCAACTGTGGCTCGTGAATCACAACGCCTCATACTTCGCCTTGGTGGCAACTTCTTCTCTGGTTATATACCATCGTAACTTGTTTTCACCGGATACGAGCTTACAGGCACAACTACTCCAGAATAAATATTTCAACTATCTTGGTGATCTTTTGGATTAGACTGGAAACTTATCTCATATGATGCCGCAAACTGCAACTATCTGGTGGAATTCTGCCAGATCTTGGAAGGCTTCAGACCCAAGTACAAAATTATTGCATGTAAAAGTCTTTTTGGTTCTTGCTGGATATGGTAAATATGATGGACAAGAAGTGATGTGAGGTGCTGTAAAGATTTAATATAGTGATGACTGGTGCATAGAAGGGGGAGGGAGAAACCCAATACAAATACAAGAATTACAGAAAAAACCTTACGAGAGATGATAGAGGGGGGAGAGAAAGTTACAGGAACCTGTATATTTAATATTCTAAATCTATCTTATCTTGTTGTTCAATTAGTCCTATGGGGTTCCGCCACCTCACATGCCACATCATGTAGTAAGTTTTTTTGGTAGCTTCGTAGCACAAGTAGCATTTCTCTTTACACCATTGAATCAACGACTAACATGAGTCAGATTAACTTGTCCAAGGTCAGATGATCAAGTACTGCTATTATTAGTGTTTTCCTAGAACTAAAATGGAAGTCACATCTTAAATTTCATAGATATGGATCTACAACTTGACTAAGAAGATCAATATTTATCTATAATATTCAATAGATGGCTAAGCAGCTTTCCAAGCAGTTAAGACCACAAAATACCTATGAAGCAGGGGTGCGGCACCCCCCTGAAGAACTGCGTACTAAATACTTCGGGGGTGCGTGTGCGTTTGGGGGTGCGGCTGGATACGCACGGGGTGCGCCACCCGACGTGTCCCCGTATTTTTTCTATAAGATTCGTCGGGATGCGGGAAGGGCATAGACCGTAATTTTTTTCGTTGACTTTTAATTAAAACAAATATACGGCTTTACCTAATCATTCCGATCGTTCACCATTGCGGTCGTTCGGTCGTTCGCTCGTTCGCTGCCGCTGTTCATCGTTTATGTACTTACAATCATATGTTCTCTTTATCTCCATCTTCATTTCGTAGTCTTCGATTTATGTTTGGAGATGTACATATGTGTTTTACTATCGATGATTTTGGACTTTTGATTTGGTTGAAGTTTGTGTGTATCGTATGTATATACATGATATGGGCTTGGGTTATTTGACTGTTGAAAAGAAAGAAACGACTTATTGTCTGCCGTTTAAGTTAATAGTATATATAATTATCATTTTTACTTTCTTTAATTGTAATAGTTAATCAATTTTCTTATTACTTATTATTTATAAACTAGAATTTGTTAAGTGCCGAGCCCGTGCTAGTTTGTTTTGTATTTTATGGACAGCAGCCAACTAGCAGCAATGAGCAAACTCACTGACCATTTTTATTTGACTACTTTGTTTAATTAAAATGCAACTGTTGGATCATATATGTGTATATATTATATATAATATATAGTTTTAATATTTTAATATTTTCCGCATCCCCCCGCACCCGAATCCCCATATTTTTGAAATTGGTGAACTCCCGTATCCCCGCACAGCGCACCCGCACCCTTGCTTCCTAGCAAAATACAAATAGCAGGAACAGAAAAATTCAGTTAAAGAAAGATATTCAAGAAACTTACAATAGCAAGCTTTTTCTCGAGCTTCTTTACAAGGTTGGCATGCCTTGCAACTTCCGCTTCTTTCATGACCTTCTCCTTGTCCTTATCATCCAGAATTTTTCCCCACCTAGCATTTGCATCCAAAGTTTCTCCAAGAGTACCAGCAGTTCCAGAATCAACATTTGGCTCAAACATTGGTTGGTAAACTGTTGATGCTCTTAATCGTGCTTGTTCTTCTTCATCTTGCAGGGACTTTGCCAGCCTCTCATTTTCTAATAATGCTTCAGCAACTTCGGGTGACAGAAAATTTTTTCCTCTGTAGAATACCAAGAAGTCCTTGTTTCTAGAGAGAAGCATACCCCCGGTTAATTTCTGCATGGATATTCAAATTTCAAATTAGTTGTGGCACATTATGTCATATATTATATGCTTAATTAGTATATAGGTAAATTTATCCCTCTCTATTTAGTTCCATATTATTGAACCTTTTGCTTTGTAAAGGAGAAAGGTGGTGTAATTAGACTCCAGGAACCCTAATCCACTCCCGAGAAATTTCCAAGCTGCTATTGTTCATGTCAATAACTATATGTATAAAGCTATCAATTCAATTGATAGAATAATAGGCTACAGATCAGCATAAAAAGAAATTTTGTTCCAAACAAGCTAATCACCTTAAAGGGAACTTTTCCTATATATTTACATACCCTTACTCAGCCAGTGATATGTCCCGATCAAAATTAAACTATGATCAGTTACAAGATTTTATATTCTTGTCCATAATAAAGCTAGACTACTTTCGTAATCCAAATTAAATTAAAAGATGATAAGAGTCGTATTAGATAGTTACTAAACATAACTTAGTACCATTGAAAATAATAAACAATTTTCTAATTACTTGGCTTGCACAATATGCCAGAATTTCAGAAGTTGCAAATAATACATTATGCTGGTAATGAAGAGATTACAATTTACACTTTCATTTTAAAAAATCTTTGAAATAGTATGCTTTAAACAGATCACTCTATTACTTTATTTGAACATAGGTTTGATCATTTTATAGCATATAGAAATATTATTATAGGTTCTGGTTACAACAATTCAATTATCTCCAAAATCCATAACATATATTTGTTACCTTAATATCTTCAGCCATTCTCTCACTTGTAGTTAGCTGTACTCCACGCTTCAGAGCGATCTTTGCAATGGAACTTCTTTCCCATAACTTGATCATGGCCACGGCCAAACCTTGATGATGCCTGCTTCTACCTGGTTTTGCAAATTAATCTCTTGAGAAAAGTTTGAAATAATGCCCCTGAAGAGACAATATACTTCACAAAAGAAAGTAGCAAACCTAATGCAAAGTGTGGGGGAATAACTCTTGCAAGCCTTCGCAAAGATGTTGCTTCCTTCCCTCCAACGGTGGATCTCACTCCATAAGGAAGTAGCCTGAAAGGAGGTTTGTAACCGGGAACAATACCCGGGAGTAAATCTGCATCTACAGGTAAAGGATGAGATCCAGGCCAATCTTCGTACCTAGGCCCCAGACCATCTAATAGCACGTCTACTTCATCCTCGTATTTTGTTTCCAGCAATGGTTTTGGACTTTCTTCCTTAAGAGCACCTTCTGCTTCTGCTTCTGCTTGGGGAACCCACACATCTTTTGAAGGACCAAGTTCATAAGTTACCCGTTTTCCACTTTCCGCAGAGGAGGATCCCTGCGGATATGTCTTCTTGTTGTGCAACTGTTTGTACCGTTGTACCGAAGGGTCAACATAACTTACACCCCTATAAAGAGCAACAGCACTGCCAGACCTCCAAATCACCAAACCTCCAGTTTTTCTCTGAAGTAAATATATACAAATGAAAGGCTTAAATGTTGCATTTGGAATTAAGACAACAAAATATAAGATACATAAGTGTTGCAAATGGTTGAGGGTAAGCTCAACTAGCAAGGCAGGAAATTCAAGTTATCACTGACATGCACATAGCTGGATCAGATCTTTCTTGGAATTGCTCATAATGATCAAATTATAAACTTTCCATAAATTTCCCATTTGTCACTTATGGACAGATATAGAGGGAAAAAAATAAATTAAAAATTCTAAGTAATTAAAAACAAAGTTGGAAAATACTGTGCCGTACAGCATAAACAGTAACTTCCTAAATGAAAAACAGCCTCATTTTGTCCTTTAAACATAATTAATTAGTTTCGATTTCCAACAAACATTAGCTGTTATATTATCAATAGACAAAACCAGTAAAGCTTTGTTTAGCTGGACTTAAACCCCAGACAAACAATAGTACTCAGCATCAGAACACCCTGTAGCTAGGAGTAAGTGGTGTAGATTGTTTCACACTCTATTATTTTACTTTTTTATACTGAGTTCAGTATAAACTTCTCATTTTTAAAGCCACATTTTATACTACATGTTCAATATACCTACACTTTTTGGGTTAAGAATAATTTACTCATTCGTATATATTACTAATTAACAATGCAAAAAAGTTACAACATACTAAATAAATATGAAAGATGCTCACCTCCAAAACCTCATGCACTCGCTTCATATTAAGTGCAGGAGGCCCCTCGATTTTCAATCTCACAATCTCCGCTGATCTCCACTTATCACGAATAGAATCAACAACTAATTGCGTAACACCAGCACCACCAATCCTTGTCTTATTTTTCGTTCTCATAGCCAAATGCCTCAACCTTCTCAACTCTGAATCCGGAAGTGTCAATTCAGCCAAAGACGTCTTACTTTTCTGTCTCAACGAATCCCTCCTTTCATCGTCCGGCATTGGCTTTTCCCACGGAAACCTAACATCCCTACTACCTCTACTCACATGATCCATCCCCAACGGGGAATCAGGTGAAAACCCTCCACGCGGATTCGGCAACATCCCTTCCTCCACATAAAATATATCCTCAATAGATCCTTTCTCAATAACTCTCTCCTCCACCTCTTTCTTCTCCTCAACCTCATCAACATACCCAAACTTCTTCAATCTCCTCACAATCTTATCCATTGTACTACCACTATCACTATCACCCTCATAATCAGAATACAAAGAATTCTCACTATTTCGATAATCCACAACTTCTCGTCTCGAATTAGGCCAATTCTTTTTATGGGTATCATTCCATTTACCTAACCAACTACTCCTACTACAAAATTTTGCATTATTTAACCCAAAGTTTGCACCTTTATTCCTAAACAACAAATTACACTTATTTTCTTGATTTAAAGAACCACAAACAACAAAATTACATCTTTTTTCAAAAGAAACATGAGAATAATACCTTAAAAATCTCCTGGAATTACAAAGATGAAGCTTGTAAAGTGATGTTTGAAATGAGTCAATAAAGATTGTTGTAGTTGGAGATAATTGAAGACTAGGAGTTACAAGAGTCATTTTCACCCAAAGAGCTGTATCATATATACAAAAATGATAGATACATGTATAACTACAAAAAAGATGAATGGGTATTGAAAGATTTGAAATTGGTGAAGAATTAAGAGGGTTTTTGTGAAGTTTTAGCTCAAATTATCTTCACAAACTTGTACACCCTTCATATGTGTACGTGTGTATTTTATCGACTTACTTGATATTTTGCAACCGGTGATAATTAATAGATTATGATCATTTATTTAAAAGAGAATCCACGGGAAATATAATTTTTTGTAATATTATTTATGAATTTATCAATTTTTCAAAGAAAAATTATAAAATTATTATTTTACCCTGAAAATATTTGAGAAAATTTGTTGTTAAATACTTGGGTGCCTTTTAATTTGAGTTATACAAATGTTTTAGTTTGTTTTTCGGGTTACATTATGTTACATTATAAGTTGCAAATATGGTTACAATTTACAGGATATACTTTCACAAATATTTTTATAATTCAAGTTGCAAATATGGTTGCAAAATAGTTCCAAAATTGTAGAACGTATTTTTGCAAAAAATTTAAAAAAATTGATAGTACTTTTACCAAAGGTTTTTAAAATATGGGTATTTATGAAAAAGTTTTTGCATATTAGTTATAAAATTTAGTATTTTGAATGAATATTTAATTAATGTTTTATTATTCAAAATAAGATTATAAAATAAAATTCTAATTAAATAATCAATTTTTTCGATTATACGATGCATTGTCGAAAATAATTAAATAAGACAAATTTCTAAAATGAGTATATAAGGAGAAATGACCCTTTTAATTATAATTTGAAGTTAAATATCCAAGATATCAATATTAGAAAAATTAGTATCTACTATCACATAAGAACAAAACAACGGTGATGTAACTTTTATGTATAACTTTTACGTACCATATATCATACTCACATGTTACCGATAATCTTTTCTATTCTATCACAGAAGAACAAAGTAACGAGATGCAATTTTTACGTACCATATATCATACTCACATTTTACCACATTGTTTGTATATTTTACTTTTAGTCATGAGCAACTAAAAAAAGAATGTAAACGGAAGATTTTGATAATCAATCATCAGATAAATGCAAAAGGGAGATTTTTATAATAAATTACTCGATGAAGATGGACAATTACCCGAATTATAGAAAACAAGTAATGATGAAGTTGGTTCCACTAGTGGTCGAGTTTTTATCGGCCATGATAGGCTTGCAGCTAATGAAAGAAAACAAAGAGATTTTTTTTTACATATCGCATTTTCAATGACAAAATATTCGGGAACGATTACATATGGCAAAAATACTTTTTGAAATTTTTTTAAACGAACTCCCATCGACATGACAATTACTTTATCCATAAATATGATACATGTGCAACTGGTTTATCCGATATTCAAAAATGATTACATCATTAAGGATGCTCGCATACGGAACGGAAACTAATAGCATTGATAAATATGTAAATATTGGAAAAGTAATATTGTATCACTTAAGAAGTTATACAGAGAGGTTGTGGAGATTTAAGTATTTGAGAACTCCTAATGTAACTTATATCATAAGACTTTAGCGTGTGGCAAACAATCGTAGATTTCTTGGAATACTAGGTTGTTTGGATTATATGTACTTTAAATTGGACAAATATCCAATCTCTTATCGCGATATGTATATCAGACACGTTCAAAAATTAACCATTACAGTAGAAGTTAGGACTGCTCATGGGATGGGTTGGGTCAATTTTGACCGTTTTAGTGACCAAACCTATTTACTTCTGGTTACAGAATATCAGCCCCATCAAAATTATACAACTCAACCCTACCGTTTGTGTGATGGGTTAGGTTGGGTAGAGTAGGGTTGAGTTGATTTGGTTGAATAAGACCAAAAGTCATATAAAATTCGTGTATAGCAAACTAAAATTGATTATAAAATAAAAAAAAACTGGGGAATGAAATCTGAATTTAAAATATTACAATCATCCATCAAAAGTATTAATTGAAACATGTCATAATATAGTTTAAACAAATCACACTATTTCATCACAGAAAAACACATTATTTCATCACATAAAAACTAGTGGACAAAAGTCACTAGTAGTGTATACGATCACACTATTTCGTCACAGAAAAATAAATCAAATCATACAAGTAGAAGACTACTAAATAAAGCAAAGAAAATTGTCTACTCAATTTGAAATTTGAGAAACAGATACAAATGGAAGCAAAGATTGATACTAAATAAAGATTGAGTGATAGAGTTCGAGTAAATTAGGGTGGTTACTATTGTTTTAATGTATATATATATATTGAAATTATTGGATAGTTTTGTTATTATAATAGTTTTATTGTTAGGTTATTTTCCTTTATTACTGTTTGGTTGTTGGCTATATAAGGCCCTCTTATATTATAATCGAGAACAGGTTGAATCATAATAAAACTCTATTTTTATCTCACCTCTTCATATTTTATCATGTTATCAAGTGTTATGCTTCGATCTGGGATAAGTTGATGGGAGAGTCAATCGTAGTGGTTTTCACATGTTGAGTTTAAAACATGTATTTCGTTTTCCTTTTTTTCTCGTCTTCTTCTCTAATTTGGTACCGTTTTTTCTTCTCCGATGATTTTGAGATTTTATCATGATTATTATTTTTTTCTTTAAATTGGTTCGATTTCTCCGGGGAAAAAAATTGATTTTGGTAGAAGTTGGTTTTTCTGCTGGTTTTGGTTGGGACTATTATTCACACTCCTTGTCTCTCTTTGATGACATTGGCTCACTGATCTTTTTTTTTCTATTTCTTTTCTCTCTCATCTTCCTTTGCTTTTCTCGTATTAATGATCGGGGTAGTTTTAGGTACATCTGTATATCTTCTCCTCCGTTTGTTTTTTTATCTAGTGCTCTTGGCATAATGGCCCTACGGGTGATTGTTTCGTTTATTTATGCTCTAGGCACTTTGGTCCTTTGAGGGTTAGTTTATTTTATTTAGTGATCTAGGCATATTGGCCCTACGAGTGATTATCTAGGTTATTTGGTGCTCTAGGCACATTGGCCTTTCGAGGGATTATTTTAGTTATTTGATGCTCTAGGCATATTGGCCCTTCGCGGGATTTTTTTAGTTAATCTGGTGCTCTAGGCACACTATCCCTTCGCGGGATTAGATTAGATTTGGATATAGTTTGAATTTGAATATAGTTTTTTATTTGATTGAGGATTAGATACAATTTTTTGACTTGGATTCGGTTTTGTGGAGTTTGCTTGGATTGGTCATTAAGTTTGATTTTATATTTGGACTCGATTTTGGTTGTTTCAAAATTGTATTATTTTTGAATTTGTTCAACTTGATTATTGGGTGACATGAATAGTTCTTTTTCTCTTGCTGATTGGATTGCTCAATTTTCTCTTGTGTTGTCGCGTCTTTGAACGTTTTTTCTTGTATGTTGCTGCTTATTTTGATACACAATTATGTTTTCTCTTTCGTAGGTGCGTCTTTGGACTATTTCTCTTGTGTTACCGCACTTTGGGTTCTATCGGAACCTTTTGGTTGTTTTGAATTTGTGACTATGTTTGGATTCGTTTCGATACTCTTGTTTTCTCAGTTGCAGCTTTGGATTGTTTGATTGTGGCTCCGTTTCTTATTTGGCAAACTTTTATTAACATATATAGTTTCATTATTATAATAGCTTCCTTGTTATAATATTTTCATTTATAATTGTTTACTTGTTGCTTATATAAGGCCCTCTTCTATTGTAATCGATAACAAGTATAATTATAATAAAATCCTATTTTTCTCTCTTCCATCCATACTTTATCATGGTATCAAGAGTTATGGTTCGATCTGGGATAGGTTGATGAAGAGTCGATCATCGTGACTAACACATGTTGGGTTTAAAATATATGTTTTGATTTATTTTTTCTCATCTTCTTCTCCAAATCGTTTCTTTCGATGATTTTGATTTTTAATCATGATTATTTTTTTTCTTTGAATTAGTTGGGTTTCTATAGGGTAAACAAAATTAATTTTGGTTGGAGTTTTTTTTTCGGCTGGTTTTAATTTGGACTCTCACACAAGCTCTTTTATATATATCTCTCTCTCTGATGATATTGGCTTATTTATAAAATTGTTTTATGTTCTCTTTCTTGCCTTCTCATCTTCTTTTTTCTTTCTCGTGATCAATGATGAGAGTAGCCTTAAGCACATAGGTATAATTTCTCCGACTTTTATTTTTTATGCGGTGCTCCAGACACATTTGTCGTTCAAGGGATTGTTTATTTTATTTGGTGCTCTAGGAAAATTAGCCCTTCGAAAGATTGATTTAGTTTATTTGGTACTCTATGCATATTGATTTATTTTATTTGGTGTTATAGGCACACTGGCCCTGTGGCGCCCTCCAAACCCGGGTCAGAAGTTTGGGGTCCACACACACACCTTAATTATAACCTGCTTATAACAATAATAAAGATAATAATAATATATGCAGTGACCCTACTTACCAACCACCACGGACCGCAACAGGTTAAAGTATGCACACAAGCCACACACTAATATATTACAAACCGTTCAAATCCCAACTATTTCAAACTCAAACTGAGTATTAAACATTATTACAACTTTTTACAAACTTAAATTATTCCAAAAGAAGCCTACTAGCTCAGCTTTCTCAACCTGAACCCCTAGCTCTCGCGCTGGACTGGGGATCCTCTTTACCAACTAGTTCCTTTTTAACTGGAAATAATATAAACAACATCGCACAAATGAGCTAACTAGCTCAGCAAGTCACAATGACAAAACTGAGAATAATGATCATCAGGTGAATATGTTTATGATATCAAGTGAACAATGGATTATAATTTAGAATTGGATATTATACTTTTAATTTAAAAACCAAGGTTAGGCTGCTGATCAGTCACACACTAACCCCGAGCAAGGCACACATCATTGCTCTAACTACTGGATCCAAGGCACACATTGGCCTAACTTGACCATTATATGATCTGACCACGAATCTGGTCCACAATTTTATAAAAACAATCCAATTCTAACATAATAACAGAATATGCAATAATAAGCAATAACCGAAATCATTAACAACAATAAATGTTTAACAATGAAAGAGTTTCAATCCTTGTAAGGATCAATAAGGCAATTTAAAAGCTTGGATGCTGGGTAATGAAAGAATTGAATAATAAAGGAATCAATATTTCAGGGTTTCAAAGATTTAGGCTTTCAAAGCATAGGATACCATGGGTTGAGAATATAATAGTTCATTTCAGTGTTTGGAATTTAGTTTGTATGTATTTGTGGAGTAGTATCGTAGATTTGTGGTTCTTGTTTGGGTATACAATAATCAATGGCTTAGAAAGAATATGGTTCATAGCTCAAGAACAATAACTGAAATCAGGATTTAGGTTTCCGTGCTTCAAAGCACTTGCAATGTCAACAAGACTATCAAGAATTACAATATCTCGAAAAAGTTCAGAACACTTGCCTGGTATTAGGTTACTATCCTGCACTTGCTTTCAATCACAATCGTCTTACTCCTCAACTACCTGTTTCCCTTTCCTACGTCTTGCCTCTTCTGCTCACATATCATAAGTATCTATCAATAATTTACTCATGGAATTCTATTCAACACATACTTCTATCTACCCTTCGTTTTACCCAAATCCGATTAACGGATTGAAAGTTATGCAATAATCAAGTAAACACCGAATATATAGACCGATAGTCAAACAACAGGTCACGTATAACACATAATACATCACGTAATCAATGACATATCATCTATAAAGAAGTCTCGGGTCATAAATATGCTTTCGGGTATTTAAAATGATTTTTAAAACATTTTTCGGAATTAAAACGGGTCGTTGGATCAATTTCGGGTTAATAAACAGGGTTCGGTTGGCCCATTCTGGCTCCGAAATAATTTTAGAATAATTATCGAGCCTTGGAAATAATTTAGAATAATATTTTAAAGCTCGAAACTATTTTTCGGAATTTTTAAATCATTTTTAAATAATTAAATCTAATTAAATAACTAATTAAAATCAATTAATAATTAATTAAATCAATTAATCAATTAATTTTCGAATTAATTGACCAATTAATCAATTATAAATTAACTGAAATTAATTAACTAATTAATTCAGATTTATTTGTGAATTAAAAATAATTTTCAGAATTAAAATAATAATTTTCAGAATTTTCAGAAATTAAAAATGATTTTTTATAATAAAAATAAATAGGAAATATGATTTTTAAACATTTTATAAACAGGAATCCTATTTTTGAAAACTTTGCAAACTACAGGGACTAAACTTCACCATCTTCAAAAATACAGGGACTAAACTGCAATTTTGCAGTTTCAGTCGCCGGAAAATCGGGGGTGGCCGGAGAACACGTTCCCGACGTCCTCACCCCACCAACACCTCCAGATCAACACTACACAACACCAGGAACTTGTTCATGCATTCAAAACATTCTAATCATCCCTGTTCTGGCCTGAAATTGGCCAAGAACATCGCCGGTTTCCGGCGAACATCGCAAATCTTTAAAACACAACTCCCTTCGATTCAAGCATCCTCTGTTAACGAGCTATATATCAATCGATTGTAAATTTTATAAGGAACACAACCCACTATAAATCAACAGCTAATAACCCCTGAATCAAAAACCCCCCAAATTTCAATTGAAAACATTCATACGGGTTATAAACCCTAATTTTGAAATTCGAAAATTAAACTCAAATTTGAACATGTTATTGAACTCCAAATCAGACGTATGACATATGAAAATCATCAGGAAAACAAGCTCTACAACATGCAATCATCAAATCATACAACCAATCATCCGAACAAAAATTCATATTTTTAATAAAATAAATTCGAAAATAAATAAATTTTTAGAAAAATAACCTTGATTTCTGCAGTGAAACAAAGCTCATAATCTGATAGAACACCTCAAATCCTTCGTTTTGGTTACTCAAGCTTTAAAAACAGAGATCGGTAACGCCTTCGTTTTGCTGTTTGATTCTTAGAACAGTTTATGTAATTAGGGTTTTTCTCTGAAAATTATATAATTAACTATCTGCAAATGATTTTGATACAAAATAAAATACGGTAAAAGGCTATTTATAATTATGGAAAATTAGTATCCCGTTGGATCATTCCGGATATAAAACGGTACGTTTATTTGTAAAAACTGATCCAAACGGTATCGGTTTTCGGGATAATTATCCAAATCAGTACAATTTGTACTGCGGTCTTGGTCTCAGCGCCTGGTTACACGTCTTACGAAGTGATAATTGGGATAGTTTAATAAAAAGCTCCCGTTTATCGAAAATACGGGTTTTATTGATTTACCGAAATGAATATTCTATCGAAAATGTTACGCCGGGACCCGCGCAGGACAAACCGTACGCCGGATCGAAAAAGTCGAAACATGGAATATGCTCGGAATATTACAATTAGGTTAGGAAGGAGTTCTCGAAAGAGTTTCGGGTTCCAAAAACGTAACAACGGGTGACGTCGGTTGGTTCCTGGTTTTTATAAAATAGATTTTAATTACCCGGAAAAAGATTTTAGAAATTTCATATGATTCTTATAAATCCATAAACCAACATAAAAATAATTAGGAAGATATGACAATTATCTATATTTTATTTTGGACATATAAAAATTAAAATACTCAATTAATATTATTTTTGAATATTCAAGTACAGATAACACTTAACAATTAACTCATAGAATAGATACTGGGCACACATAATAATATCAAAAATAATTACACGATATATCCCGGAAATTACAGGCCCTTCACGGGATTTGATTAGATTTGGATACAGTTTGAATTTGGATATAGTCTTTTTATTTGATTGAGGATTGGATACAGTTTTTTGACTTGGATTCGGTTTTGTGGAGTTTGTTTGGATTGGTTATTGGGTTCGATTTTGGTTTGGACTCCGTTTTGGTGGTTGCAAATTTGTATTATTTTTGAATTTGTTCTGGTTGATTATCGGGTGACGTGAATGGTTCTTTTTTCTTACTGTTTGGATTGCTCGGTTTTCTTTTGTGTTGCCGCTTCTTTGGACGTTCTCTTGTATGCTGTTGTTTCTTCAAATACACGGCTATATTTGCTCTTGTGTTGGTGCGTCTTTGGATGATTTCTCTTATGTTGCTGCGCTTTGGGTTCTATTGGAAGCTTTTGATTGTTTTGAATTTGTGACTATGTTTGGATTCGTTTGGATACTCTTGTATTCTCAGTTGCAGTTTTGTATTGTTTGATTTTAGCTCCATTTCTTATTTGGCAAACTCTTGTTAACACATACGCCTTATTGAATCGACTACCGGGAATGCTTTATAGTGATACAGAAGTTCCAGGCAAGAGGGAAGTCAAAGAGCAGGTTAAGTCAATTATATTGAGGTCTGGGAAGGTTGCCAACCCTGAAAAATGTTCCAGAATTGGAAGTTTTAGCTGAGGAAGATGTGCAGAAGGAAGCAGAAGTGGAACCAAGGAAGACTACTGTTGAGCACACTCCTCTTGAGGGTAATACAGGGGAGAAACAGATCTATCCTCCACCTCCTTTTCCTAAGAGGTTGTAGAAGAAAAAGTTGGATAAGCAGTTTGAGAAATTTCTGGAGGTGTTCAAGGAACTTCATATCAACATACCTTTCACTGAAGCTCTTGAACAGATGCCTAGCTATGTGAGGTTAATGAAAGGTATTCTCTCTCGGAAAGTGAAGCTCGATGACTTAGAGACCGTTGCTCTTACGGAGGAATGCAGTGCTGTGCTACAACAGAAGTTGCCTCCGAAACTTAAAGATCCTGGAAGCTTCACTATTCCTTGCACTATTGGAAACTTGTCTTTCGACAAATGTTTATGTGATTTGGGAGCTAGCATTAATCTGATGCCCTTATCTATCTTCAAAAAGCTTGGTCTACCTGATCCGAAACCAACATACATGTCATTGCAACTAGCTGATCATTCCATCGCTTATCCACGAGGTATAGTGGAAGATGTTTTGGTCAAGGTGGACAAATTTATCTTTCCTGATGACTTTGTAATTCTTGACTTTGAGGAGGATAAGAAGATTCCTATTATCTTGGGGAGACCATTCTTAGCTACTGGCCGAACTATGATCGATGTGCAAAAAGGAGAGCTTACGATGAAGGTTCACGATCAAAAGGTCACTTTTATTGTGTTCAAGGCAATAAAGTTACCCACAGCTAAAGAGGAGTGCTTTAAAGTAGAGTGGGTAGACTATGTCGTGAATTCAGAGCCTGAGCAATTTCCAAAGTTAGATACCTTAGAGAGGTCCTGAATAGGGGAATCAGTTATTGAAAAGGAAGAAGGAGCAGAGCAATTGCAGGTTTTGAATGCTCCTCCGTGGAAGAGGAAGTTGGATATGCCATTCGATTCTCTTGGGTTAGAAGAGCTGAATATTTCTCAGGAACGTCTCGAGCCGTCTATTGAAAATGCTCCCACACTTGAGCTCAACCCACTACCAGATCACTTGAGTTATGCATTCTTAGGTGCACCCCCTGATAAGGGGTTGAGGTATATTTTTTATGATGTAGAGAGTGGTCGGCCGGTTCCTCCCGTGCTTACAAATGGTACTTCTCGTGCACCACACATAGTTGATAGGTTTGGTATTGGTGATGCGCAGTATAGAAGGTTGATTCGGCGTATTGAGGCCATGCACGACATTCACCGTCATTTTACTGCAGATTTGACACAGGCTTTGGGCACTATTTTCCGAGCCACTGTTGTCGAGGTTGATTGGCCACCTGATCCTCCACCCGAAGAGGGTGATCTTTCTGACGACTAGGTATGCCTGAAATCCTTATTATTGCCTTCAATGAGGACATTGAAAATTTTAAGTTTGGGGGTGATAATGTAAGGATTAGTTTGTGTGTGTCCATATAGTTCATATAGATTCATGTTGCATGTTTAGTTGTATTTCATTCATATTTTTGCATGATTGTTCATATAGGACATATTTATTTATTTTTTATGTGATTTCATATAGTTGCATTTGCATGCATATTTAGCTTGATCCCTTAAGATAAACTATTTTTGGTTGATTTTGATGTGAGTGTAGTAATGATGAATAGAGGGAGGTTTAAGTCCTAATAAATCGATTTGCATGCCAGAAATAAAATTTTCACAAAGTCTTATAGGGTTGCTTTTGATCTAAATCATGATCATACTTGTTTAGTTGTTGAGATTTAATCACTTATTTATATCTAGAATTTTTGGTATTCTCGTAATTATGTAAAAACACTGATTTTTAAACTGGAGAAAAGCAGGATTTCATTGCTAGTTGTGAATAAGGCTAGGCGTCAAATGGCTAGTAGCCGGCTCATATTTATATGAGTAGTCTAGGGTTGAATGAGATGGAGCGAAACACACTCATTCAGAAATTATAAAAAAAAAGTATGTGTTATGCATAATTGATCAAGAGTGAGCTCTTTAATACTCGAGTTATTAAGTTATAGGGGACATTGTGCCTGTGACCTAAGGTTTTTATAGTCTGGGATCCGCTAACCTTACGCTCGCTACATGGGTATTATTGAATAAGTCTTTTGGGACCTCATTCATTGCACGGTCAAATAAGCATCTTGGTTATGTGTTCAATAATAGCATGAATCCTTGTATAACTCTAGTAGGAAGGAGGTTTTGCGAGTCATTATGCGTTTAACATCTATTCTGTTTATAAACTTGTGATTGTTTTGATGAAAGATAAGTTATGGTTATTGATCTAGTTTCGAGAGTATATCTGTTAAGCATCCACACACGCACGTTCTGGTTTGTGAGTTGATTTGTGAGATTTATTCGAACTCTATTTTGAGTTATCTCATTCTTAGAGGCATTGGATTATTCATTTGGATATGGTTATTCTGAGGGGATCGATTGCATTATCATTTAGTTGCATTCACGTAGTTGTATTCATGCATTAGGTTTGTTTTGTAGTTTGAGTCTGTTTATGCTTGAGTATAAGCATCGATTCAAGTTTGGGGGTGTGATAAGTTGATTTTATATCTACTTGGAATATTTCATTTCAGGCTTAAGTTGGTGTTTTGGACTCAAGTTGTTAGTATTTTTGATGTGTTTTTGCGTTATTGTATTTCAGGCATCAGTTATATGAAGAAAGGAGCTTTTCAAGGAAATAGGCTGAAAATAGGTCAGAATTGGAAGACTAGGCCATTCTCAAACTGTAGAGAATCTCGTTAGCTTTGCGTGGACAGTTGAATCACCTAATTCTGACGAGCAGAACTCAAGTTATGGCCAAAAGAAGAATTATCAGAAAAATTCCAGAATGTCAGCGCAGCCGCGCCAGAAGGTAGCGCGCCCACGCCGCTGAAACACTATTTCAGTGCGGCCGCGCCTGAAGGCCATGCGGCCGCACCCGATTTCTGCCCCAGAATCCTGATTTTAGTCGAAATTGAAGATTTTGAGAGTTCTGGTCATCCTGGATCCTATATATACCCATAAAAAGATGTTTTTAACAAGGAGGCCTGGGAGAGCAATAAGAAGACCTAGAGAGAGCACGAGAAGGCTACAGAGAAGAAGACTCTTATTTTCTTTAATATAGTTGATACTTGGATGCTCGTTTTCGATTTGTTCTTGAACCCTAGTACTCTTATATTGTTTATTATCATGCTTTCATTGGAACCCATGGTGACGATGAGTTCGATTATGAACTAATCGTTATCGTGGGGTTCTAACGGATGTACTTATGGATTTCTATAGTTAATTTGTTTCAATATCTTTTTGTGTGGTGATTGATTGATATCCTAGTATTGGTTGTGCTTATTCGTCTTATGTGCATAGCTAACATATAAGATAGCGTGTTAATCTCCATTGAAGCGATAGTGAATATAAAGATTTAGAACTTGCCATGCTAGCATAGGTTCATGTATTTGTTATGCATGATTCGTAGGTAATTTTAACCATCTTACTTGCCCTATGTAATCACGATAGATACCTTAAGCATTAAACCTTTATGTTTTCAATTCTTATAGACATATAAGGACTAAGTATAATTGGTGTCTATTCAACTCCTATCTCTTTTGTGGATGCTTGGTAGTAGGGTATTCGTACAACGAAAGTTGGCGTTTACTAGTTTCGTGTTATCTGATTAGTGTCATCACCATTACATGCTAAGGTTAAGAACAAAAAGGCTATTGAATGAAGTATTTAATGAAGTTAGGATCCCATGTTTGTCATATATATTAATTCAACCATTCTTATTCTCTTAGTTATAATTGTTAGTTTGATTCTTAGTTATAAACAATCTCAATTTGTTATTTGTCTTAATATTGAGCGATAACCATACATTGTTGCATATGTGCATAAATTAAACTTAACCTAAACCAGACTCTGTGGGAACGAATCTGATTTATATCTTATACTACTTGTGAACGCGTATACTTGCGTGTATTATTAGCGCGTGTTTTCGCCCTAACACTAGCCTATAAACCGTGCGATGCACGGACTGATTATAATGTTTATAATTTTATAAAAAATAAATTATAAAAAATAATTATTATATATTATTGAGATCAATAAAAATTAATGAAGTTAAAATATTTACATATTATTTTGTATGTATTATATTATTAAAGGATTTAAAATTTATAAAGTTAAAATCTTAAAAAGTCATCGTACTACAGGCTGCGTAGGTGCATAGCCTATAGGAAAGTGGAAGTCTTGAGTATATGTGAATGATTTGGTATTGTTTTATTAATATTGTTGTTTTAATTGTTTCTTAATTTATTAATTATTTTTTTATATTATAATTACAACTATTAAAATTAATTTTGAAAGTGTTTGGTTCTTTACAAAGAGGTAAAAAAAGAAGTTGAGTGCGATTAGAATTTAAGTTGGATAACAATTCATAGAGTTAGTAGTTATATTATATACATGATATAATTTTTTAATTAAATTATATTTGTAACACCCCCAAATCTGGGGTCAGGAATCCGGGTCGTCATGCAATTCTTCAATCATTTGTAACCTGTCTTAACTCAATAATCCAATAACTCTATATCACATACCCCCAATCTCACACATAAAGACACACACACAAGTTATAGTCCTAGAAACGATGTACACAATGTAATCTTCTTTTATTACAACTTAAATGTACTTTACAGTATCTTAAACAATTATTCATAACCTCTACATGAAGTTATAACAATTACTATTGACATCTTTTACCTATTTGAATACTCTGGTTCAGCTGAGACAAAGCTGTAAGGGATTCTCCCCACGGTTTCAAGTTACTAAGCCCCACGCTGTCATACTGGTAATCTGTTGTGTTGTGACATTTAAAAGAAAGCAAGAGTGAGCAATAATGCTCAGCCATAATAATCAACAGTATAAAAAGACTTTTAAAGAAATTATATTAATTCGTACAAGGATATGTATTTATTAAAGTAGTTTTCTTGGTGATACACACCTTCTTTCAAAATGATTCTTTGATTGACTTATTAGTCTGCAAATACCTTAATGGTAAACCCAGCGCCTAGGCTTAGGTTACGGTATTGCATCTCAATTCCAATTGGAAGAATAGGACATTCACCGGAGCCCCCGAGATACGATGATCAGTCGTATAACGGTATTATTCTCTATATGTAGATGGATGACTTCCTTACAATTTGGTTGTCCCCTAGCCACATTAAGGCTTTATATGCTTCCCCTTTCTTCCGGGTATGGTTTGCATACTTCGTATGTCCTTCAGTACAACATGGTACCTTCTCATACGGAAGTACTGGATCTCTACCCCCTCTGTCCTTCTAAGAATCCTACCATGTACTTGGAACATCGAACTATATCGAAGTTCCCCAAGCATTTTGCTTGTTGATAAGCACCGCTTATCTCATATATGTATATATATGTACTTTCGAGAATTTTCGGAGGAAGTACTAAGATAATATGAGTTGACCGTTGTCAATAGATAAATAAATAGGGGGGTTTCTTTTGAAACTATAGTCAAAATATATAAGGTATGTCAAGATAATATTATTCGACGCTCTGCAAGTATTAGTATGATTTTCTGAAACTCAGAAAATATTTTAAAATAGGTTTTATGATTTTTAAATGATATTAAATCATTTAATAAATACTGAATAATTAAATGATAATTATTAAATAATTAAACCTTGAATAGTTCTTCTTTAAAATAATATTTGAAATAATATTTCTCAACTAATTTATATCTAAGTAATTATATTAATCTTTAATATATATAAAATAATTGGTTTTAAAATAAAATAAACGTGGGTGAATACTTCTCCCTTTTTAAATGAATATCTGAAATAATATTCATTGTTCGGGTAAATAAATAGAGTTGAGGGAATACGATCTTTAGAAATCATTTTTAAATAAAATTTGAGGTATTTGAATATTTCGCAAGAGGACATCGAGTCCCTTGGAATAAAATAGCTACGGACTTTTAATCGTCCAAAATATCTCCGGGATAATTCCGGGGTTTAAACTTTATAAAAACTGACCGACTCTCGGTCTTACAACTTATACATCACGCTATATTGTAGCATTAATATTCTTAAATAAGACACCTCCAGAATACTTCCGGGTTTTCATCAAATTATACTGACCGATCCTCGGTCTAAAATATATACCTCATATATACAACGCTACTCTCTAGCGTTATTGATTGAAATTCGATAATATTCATATACCAAAATCATTAATATATCGTATGATATTAATAATCACAATTCGTAAAATATCATAATACAACATCATGTATATATATCATTTATTTGAAAACAAATGCAACACAACAGTTTTAAAATGTAGGATTTGAAAACTTGCTCGAAGTCCAAGATACGTTTCCTGACTTCCTCTCGTTCCGGGTTTTCTAATCAACAAATATCATAATCATAATCAATATTCCTAATCCCATCACCAACTTATATTTATAATAAGTACAATACTTCATAATTTTCAATATTCGACCGACTCAAAATAAGTACCAATCATTGGTCGAAACAGACGGTCAAAGTAGTCTTTAAGAGTTGACTTTACCGAATGTTACTATTACGTGACTCGCACTCTAACATTTTTAATAAATCGAAAAATTAATATTTTAATACAAAACCACATCTAGGAGCTTCTTGAGTTCTTTTAATATTTATCATAAAAGTTTCATTTTGTTAAAATGAATTTAAATAGGTGAAAAGTATCTTAAAAGTTCTGTCAACTACGGAGTTTCACTATTCATACCGCTTTCACTAAAACGTTGATTTCTCTCAAACCGTTAACTCAATTGACGCAGCGTGCGCGATCTGGACAAAATTTAGAACACATTATTTGAAAATGGTTTTCTGGTAACAGGGGTGAAAATCCCGAAGTGGCAGTTTAATGGCAGTAGGTGTTCTTGGCAATCACTCCTTGCGCGACCTAGGATCCGATATTTTTATAAAATCGAAAAATTAACATATTTAGCTGAACTTTTAAAGAGGTCTTCCTCACTGTATAAGTAAGTTACTGACCAAGTTTCATGGTTTCAAACAATGTTTAAGGGCCTCAATTATACCCTCAAAGTCAGCACTAGGTAGCAGTTTGGTTTTCTCTACTACGTTCACTAAATAAACTTTTCTCCTATGGTTACAAACTAGAAAACAAGAACTTTAAATCCATGTCCAGTGGTGTGTAAAAATATTAAATTTACAGTTTGTATTTATTTCTTAAAACAATCCTGAATATAAACGGACATTACGACAGTTATACGCGTAACGATTCCCGGTTTTAACTACGTTAATTTTATTGACAACGACTCAAACACCAATTCCTTCATATTTCTTGAACGGTCAGTCCCTAAACTATATGAAATCATCACAAATATCAATCCATAACAATCAACCATCCAAAACCAACTTTTTATAATCCAAACTCAATGAACTAACATGTACTTAAACATAACTCAAACTTAATCTTATAACTCAAGTAAATCAAAGGGTGGATGATTTTTTGTTGTGAATATGTTGTGTACTTGATGATCACTTAAACAAAACATCTAAGTAGATTTTACTTAGTGAAATAATGTAGCACTCGACGGATAAGAATTATAGTCCTGACGGATAACTCATTATAGTCCCGACGGATGATTAACTTATTATACATCGAGTGAGTAGCTTATGTAATAATAAGTTTGTAGCACAGTGATGTATGCACCTTTGTATAGAATCTGTAGTAGCATATAAGTCATGTTGACTTTAACTAGATATGCAGAATAGGTTGATTAATTGTACATAAGTAATGTCTTGTAATTCTGTATAAGTGAAATGAAGTCAAGTGCCAAAATAGCTACCGACGGATGATTAACATAGCCTTCGACGGATGATCAAATGACTATCAACGGATGTTTAACATAGCAGTCGACAGATGATCAATTAAGTCATCGACGGATGATCTGAAAGTCGACGGATGATCATATCAAGAATTCAAACATCAGTTGAACAGTGAAAGCTGACACACAGCCGTCGAGTTGGATACAAACACATTGTGGAAGCCCATTAACTGGGTAATAGAGGACGAAAAGCAGCAAAGATTAAGACTGTTAGATTTTATATTTGTTCAGTCTTTTTGACTTTGTAATCTTGGTATTATATAAACCAAGAGAGTAGAAAATAGACAAATAACTGAGATAACTGAGAGAAACTCAAAAACAGAGAAATCTTTGTAAGCATAATCTTTAGCATTTCCTGTATTCTCAGTAGTTCTATTTTGTAAGCAGCTGTGAGCATTTCTGCACACAGAGTCCTCTCGATATATTATATATATCTCTGGTGGAATTGTTTAAATCCACCAGAAATTTTTAAAGACTCTTGTTTTTAATTACTTGTGTTTTGATTCATTGAAGTTTATATTCCGCATTGTGCTAATCAAAACAAATATATCAATAATCGAGTTGAACATTTTTATTTCAAGAAAAAGGTTCAAGAATTCCATTCAACACCCCTTCTGTAATTCTTGCTACATTGTTAAGGGACTAATAATTGGTATCAGAGCAGACTCTTAATCTACAAAGAGTTTAAAGATCAAAACAATTCAGCAAGATGAACAAGAAAGATGTTGGAGTCAAGATTCCTTTTCTTGATAAAGATAATTACCATCATTGGAAGGTAAAGATGCATCTTCATATGCTTTCTCAAGATGAGGCCTATGTGGACTGCATAGAAAGATGCCCTCATGTTCCAATGAGAGCTGCAACAGGAAATGAGTCATCTGTTCCAAAGCCAAGACATGAATGGTCTGATCCTGGCATTGAACAAGTCAGGAAAGATAAAAAGGCCATGAACATTCTATTCAATGGTGTTGATGCAGATATGTTTGATAACATCATCAACTGCAAGACTGCCAAGGAAGTTTGGGACACAATACAGATAATCTGTGATGGTACTGAGCAAGTAAGAGAAAATAAAATGCAGCTCCTGATTCAGTAATATGAGCATTTTCATAATGAAGAAAGTGAGTCACTCACTGACATTTTTAGTAGATTTCAAAAACTACTAAATGCTCTTAAGTTGCATGGAAGAGTCTATCAGACTAAAGACTCCAATCTGAAATTTCTCAGATCTCTTCCAAAGGAATGGAAACCAATGACAGTCTCATTGAGAAACTCACAAGATTATAAAGAGTTTACTTTAGAGAGACTGTATGGCATTCTGAAAACCTATGAGCTTGAGATAGAGCAGGATGAAAGAATGGAGAGAGGAAAGAAGAAAGGAGGATCCATTGCACTAGTTGCTGATCTGGAAAAGGAGAAATAAGTGAAGATGGAAGCTGTGGAATCAACTTCAAAGGTCTGTGAAAGCAAGGGTAAGGGGCTAGCTGCAGAAAGTGAAGAATCATTGAGCCAAGATGACATGGAGGACATTGATGAGCACCTAGCATTCCTTTCAAGAAGATTTGCCAAGCTCAAGTTCAAAAAGAACTTTGGAGCAGCCAAGCCAAATAGAAACATGGTGGATAAGTCAAAATTCAAATGTTTCAAATGTGGCTTGACAGGGCATTTTGCAAATGAGTGTAGAAAGTCAGATTCCAGTAAGAAAAGGTTTGAGTCTGTAGATTACAAGCAAAAATACTTTGATCTACTCAAATGAAAGGAAAGGGCTTTTATTACACAAGAGAATGACTGGGCAGCTGATGGTTTGGATGAAGATGAAGATGTCAGCTATGTCAATCTAGACCTAATGGCCAAGTCCGATGAAACAGAGACAAGTTCCTCAATCAATCATGTAATCATTACAAACCTTGCACATTTATCTAAAGCTGAGTGTAATGATGCCATAAATGACATGTCTACAGAATTGTATCATTTGCGTGTTACACTTAAGTCTCTCACTAAAGAAAATGCTAAAATCAAAGAAAACAATTTATTTTTAAGTGAGAGGAATAATGTGCTTGAGTCTCAGTTTGTTGAGTTTGAGAAACTAAAAATTGAGTGTAAGATTGCCAAGGAGGAATTAACAGAGTCCTTGAAAAAGGAAGAAATTTTGAAGAAGCAGCTCGAGCGTGAACAAGAGGTGATTAAAGCATGGAAAACATCTAGGGATGTTCATGCTCAAATCACCAAGGTTCAAGGAATTGAGTCTTTTTGTGATGAAGCCTGGAAAAAGAATAAGGAGAAACTAGAACCTATTTTGGTAGATGGGCTGCTGACAGATGTAGACTCGACGGATGATGAGGACTATCCGTCAGATAACAAAAAGTGTTATCCGTCGAATGATAAAAATCCTCATCCGTCGGCTGTAAGAAAACCCATTAGCAAAGCCAAATTAATCAAGCTAAATGAAAAGTATGGGTCTGTTTCCAAGAACTTTGTTTCAGGAGAGTCAAGTCAAGCTAAGAAAGGGAAAAAGGCTAATGTTGGTCACATGACTGTCAAACATTTAAGTGACAGACTTGAGAAGATAGAGGTAAAAACAGAGACTAAAAGGAAAAACAATAGGAATGGTAAAGTAGGGATTAACAAACACAATAACTACACACCTGATAAATATGCTCCTAGAAAAATCTGTGTCAAGTGTGGTAGTGTAAATCATTTGTCTGTTAATTGCAAATCTGCAATGCCTACTCCCATGTCTGTTCAACCTAAATTTCCTAACATGAATGCCATGCCTCCCATGCCTGTTAATGCTATGCCTACACAGAACATGAATGCACAGTTTGCTAATATGCCATTTGCACCTAATCCATATTATGCTGCATACAATATGCCTCAAATGCCATTTAGCATGCCTTACTGGAATAACATGTTTGCACCAAGCATGCCATTTCCGGTTAGCCATAACATGCATGATAATTCTATTGCATTTAGTGGTTTCAAAGGTACAACCCAATTGACTAAGGAAGAATCTGAAATTCCTAAGTCAAATGAGATAAGGCCTAAGAAACAGAAGAAGAAAGCTAACAAGGAAGGACCCCAGGAAACTTGGGTACCGAAATCAACTTGATTTGATTTTGATGTGTGCAGGGAAACAGAAAGAATCTTTGGTACTTGGATAGTGGCTGTTCAAGACACATGACTGGTGATTCTACCCTGCTCACAGAGTTTAAGGAGAGAGCTGGCCCAAGTATCACTTTTGGAGATGACAGCAAAGGTTATACTGTGGGATATGGCTTGATTTCAAAGCAATGTCATCATTAAAGAGGTTGCCTTAGTGGATGGTCTCAAACACAATCTGTTGAGTATCAACCAGCTTTGTGATAAAGGCAACTCAGTAACCTTCAACAAAGAAGCCTGTGTTATGATTAACAATCAAAACAACAAAGTGGTTCTCACTGGTGTGAGAAGAGGAAATGTGTATCTAGCTGACTTCAACTCAACTAAGTCAGAATCTGTAACTTGTCTTCTCAGTAAAGCAAGTCAAGATGAAAGTTGGCTATGGCACAAGAAGCTATCCCATTTAAACTTCAAGACCATGAATGAGCTGGTAAAGAAAGAGCTAGTTAGAGGCATTCCTCTAGTGGAGTTTACAAAGGATGGACTGTGTGATGCCTGCCAAAAAGGGAAGCAGATCAAAGCATCATTCAGGAAGAAACTTGATTCAGCAATTGAAGAGCCTCTGCAACTCCTTCACATGGATTTGTTTGGACCAGTCAATGTATTGTCAATTTCAAAGAAAATATTTTGCCTAGTAATTGTAGATGATTTCTCAAAGTTCTCTTGGACATATTTCCTAAAGTCTAAAGATGAGGCTAGTGAAATCATCATCAATCACATAAGGCAAGTTAACAATCATCCTGATTTCAAAGTTAGAAGAATCAGGAGTGACAATGGAACTGAGTTCAAGAACTATGTCATGAGAGCATTTTGTGAGGAAAATGGGATCTTGCATGAGTTTTCAGCAGCAAGTACTCCACAACAGAATGGTGTAGTGGAAAGAAAGAATAGATCTCTTATTGAAGCTGCAAGGACAATGCTTGAAGAATCAAAATTACCAACATATTTCTGGGCTGAAGCTGTAAACACTGCATGCTACACTCAAAACATCTCTCTGATTAATCAAGCAAGATGCATGACACCTTATCAATTGTTCAAGAACAAGAAGCCTACTCTAAACTTTCTTCATGTCTTTGGCTGTAAATGCTATATTCTGAGAAATCAAATTGATCAAAATGGGAAGTTTGATGCTAAAGCAGATGAAGGAATTTTTGTTGGATATGCTGTTGGTAAATCATATAGAGTCTACAATCTAAGAACCAACATTGTTGTTGAATCTATACATGTTGTGTTTGATGATAAAAAGATTGAAGGACTAAAAGATAGAGATTACCATGAGAGCCTCAAATTCGACAATGTTGAGATGGTCAGTGATGAAAGTGATGATGAGAGTGATCAAGAAACAGTGTCTAAGGATAATGCAGACAAATCTACCACCAATGAAGCACATAACTCAACATCCGTCGAGTTATATAATGCTTCATCCGTCGGAAGGCAATCTGTGTTATCCGTCGGAAGACAACCTGCCTCATCCTTTGGTACTCAAAATTCACCATCCGTCGGGTTATCTAAAGGAGCAGGAAATCAAGGAAGGTCACCTATAGAAAGTACCCCTTTCTCAAATTAAAGATCCACAAACTCAGGGGGAGTTTCTAGCAATCAAAACTCAATCATACATCAAGACAACATTGAGGTCTCTTCATCTAGAGCTAATCTACCTCAACCAAGGAAATGGACAAAAGATCACCCCTTTGAACTGATTATTGGTGATGTTTCTTCTAGAGTTCAAACCAGGAGAGCAACTCAAGAAGAATGTCTATACAGCAGCTTTCTGTCAAAGGAAGAACCAAAGAAGATAGAAGAAGCCTTGTTAGATCCTGATTGGATTTTAGCTATGCAGGAAGAGCTAAACCAATTTGAAAGGAATAAAGTTTGGAAGCTGGTACCCAAGCCTAAAGGAAAGAATCCAATAGACACTAAATGGGTATTCAGAAACAAGATGGATGAGAATGGCATAGTAGTAAGGAATAAAGCCAGATTGGTTGCTAAAGGCTATTGCCAACAAGAAGGAATAGATTTTGATGAAACATTTGCTCCTGTTGCAAGACTTGAAGCCATCAGAATCTTCTTAGCCTATGCAGCCCATGCCAATTTCAAGGTCTATCAAATGGATGTCAAAAGTGCCTTTCTGAATGGAGATTTGGAGGAAGAAGTGTATGTTAGTCAACCTCCTGGCTTTGAAGATCCAAATTTTCCAGAGTATGTCTATTATCTACTGAAAGCACTTTATGGACTGAAGCAAGCACCTAGAGCCCGGTATGACACTTTATCAAAGTTCCTTTTGGAAAATCACTTCACAAGAGGTACTGTAGATAAAACCTTATTTTTCAGAAATGTTAATGACTCTAGCATACTTGTTCAAATTTATGTAGATGATATTATCTTTGGCTCTATAAATGAGAAACTTTGTAAAAAGTTTGCCAAACTGATGCAAAGTAAGTATGAAATGAGTATGATGGGAGAACTAACTTACTTTCTTGGTTTACAAGTTAAGCAAGTTAGTGATGGAATATTCATTAGTCAAACTAAATATATTTTTGATCTTTTAAAGAAGTTTGATCTAATGGATTGCACATCTGCAAAAACTCCAATGGCCACTGCAACTAAGCTTGAACTAAACACTACTGAAAGGTCTGTGGATATTTCAAGCTATAGAGGCATGGTTGGCTCACTTCTGTACTTAACAGCTAGTAGGCCAGATATAATGTTTGCTACATGTTTATGTGCTAGATTTCAGGCTGATCCTAGAGAGTCTCACTTAATAGCTATTAAGAGAATTTTCAGATATCTCAAGGGAACACCAAAACTTGGCATTTGGTATCCTAGAGATTCTGGTTTTGATCTAACTGGTTATTCAGATGCAGACTATGCAGGTTGCAGAATTGACAGAAAAAGCACAACAGGAACTTGTCAATTTCTAGGAAACAAGCTTGTGTCCTAGTTTAGTAATAAGTAAAATTCAGTTTCTACTTCTACAGCTGAAGCTGAATATATTGCTGCTGGCAGTTGTTGTGCACAGATTTTATGGATGAAAAATCAATTGCTAAACTATGGTCTGCAAGTTGAGAGGATACCTATTTTCTGTGATAACACAAGTGCAATTGCCATCACTGAAAATCCAGTGCAATATTCAAGGACAAAGCACATAGACATCAAGTACCATTTCATAAGGGAACATGTAATGATGGTACTGTAGAGTTACATTTTGTTCCAAGTGAGAAGCAACTTGCAGACATATATACCAAGCTACTGGATGAATCCACCTTTTCTAGGTTGGTAAGTGAGTTAGGTATGCTTAATTACTCTTGAATCTATCTGAGTTATTTTGCAAGTTGAAAAGTAGCCAGAAATTTAACTGATTTTTAGTCATGAATGAAATTTTGACTAAGTCAAAATTTGCATCTCGACGGATGACCATTATCCATCGAGTTAAGTCATCCGTCGATATACAATGTGCAAATAAAAATCAATTATTTTTCTGGAATCTTTTAAAACTCGACGGATAACAGTTTATCCTCATCCGTCGAAGTGTCTAAATCTTAACCGTTAATTCCCTGAACATTATCCATCGAGTATACTTACAGTTTGTAAGCATTACACGACGGATAATGAGTGGAATTTTTACAGTTTATTTTGAAAACGGCTAATTTAGGCAATTTCTATTGGGTAATTTACTTCTCTTTATTATTTTTATCCGTTGTTTTTGAGCAAAGTATAAAAGCTTATTTCATTCTAATCATTTTCTTTTATCATTCTCAAATTCAACTGTGTTTATTTCATTCTCTCTCAAGCAATAACCCTCTTTCTCTTCAAGCTTTCCTTCTCTAACAATGGCACCTGTAGTAAAGATTATGTCTCAGACTAGGTTCATTTATGAGAAGAACAACTTCACTGCTTTGGTCAATAAGGGCATTCAGCAATCAGAAGACTATCACAAGATGATGGACTTCGTGAAGAACTGAAAGTTAAGTTTTGCCATGCTTGAATCACCCACAATCTTTTGTGAAGTTGTAGAAGAGATGTGGACCTTTGCAATTTACAACTCTACTGACAAAACCATTACTCTGACCATCAAAGGTAATGAATTCTGTATCAATAGTGATGTGATAAAAGCATGTTTTAAGATTCCTGATGATAATGTAACTTCACCACACACTGACACTGATTTGATCTATATGCTTAATTCCATGCATTATGCACTTCCTACTAATAAGCTAAGTGATATTAGTAGATTAGGTCTTAGGAAGGAATGGAGTTTTATGTGTGATGTTGTAACTAAAGTTTTCTCTGGAAAAATCAGTAATTTTGATTCTGTGAACATTGCCATGCTTAACATGCTATACATGCTAGTTACAGACAAATTTTACAATTTCAGTGACCTTGTCATATATGAGTTAGGTTTTAAACTAGGTGAGTTAGCCAAAAGGGGAAAGAACATATATTATGCTAGATTTTTTATGCTATTGGCTAACCATCTTTGTCAAGAAATTGCACTTGAGAACCCAAACAACAAATTAGCTTGTTGGGTTCAAGAGAGAAGAATCATTACAGATTTGAACAGAGCCAACCACCATAGGGATGTGCCAATGTTCTATTTCCCTGTAATGCTGACACCTCAGGTAAGTGAGGTAAGTTCATCCATACCCTCAACTATTCCAATCTCCTCTATTTCTTTGACTTCAGGCATAGCTATGGCAACTGTGACAATGACCAAACAGTTGCCTACCAAAGCTGCCAAAATAACTGTAATTTCCAAATCCAAATCAAAGAAAACCCCCTCTGGTATCTCTCAAAAGGTACCAGTTGAAAAATCTACCAAAGCCAAAGAGGGGAGTGTGAAGGAGGGTCAGATAGGTGAGGGAAGGGGTGAACATCAAAGAAATCCCAAGGATAAGGTTGGAGATTTGAGTGAATCCCAGCCTAGCCACACTGCAGTTTCCCAACAAACTGCAGTGCTTAAAAAGGACAAAAGCTCACTTCTAGTTGCATCCTCCCAAAAGGATGTGGCTATTGAACAAAGCTCTCATCCAAGAGCACATGCCAAAAGGGTTAGGGACACAAGCTCACCCCAAACTTACACTAGAAAGAAGAAATCCAAAACAACCGGGGATGTACAGGGCACACACACAGTGCAAACTGGTGCTAAAGACACAGTCCCTGCACCTTCTCAAATTCAGATTGATGTGGCTCCAATAAATGTGGAGTCACAGCCAAAATCTCTTATAATAGAAGCCACTGAAACACCATACTCACCAACTAATTCACTGGAAGTGGATATGATAAACACTTCAATTCCTGATTCCCCTTCTTTAACTCTGTTGGGGAAGCCAAAATCTAGTCCAAGTGAGCATCATCTTTTAGATGATTTGTTGGCTCACTTGCCAATTCTTTCAGATACTATTGTGACATCTGTGCCTCAAATAACTTCAATCAACACAGAGTCAACAATAGTTTCTCTTCCCACCTCATTCATTTCTACTCTCTCGATGGATATTGCTCATCCATCGAGTAGTGATTGTATCCCGACGGATAAGCTTAACAGCAGTTATCCATCAGATAGCTTTACCACTCACCCGATGGATATCATTTATCTGTCGAGTGTCTCTGCACAACTTCAAACTTCAATTATTTCTAGTGCAGAAGATTTAGTGGTAATACAATCACTCTAAGGACTGAGAGAGGAAAGTGCTTTGAGTGAGAGGCTGGGTTGCTCCTAGGCAAAAGGAGAGGAAAAGAGTGAATCTCAGCAATCCATTTATTCAGGATTGGCAAAAGTGAGTGAGAGGAGTCCCACCTTAGTAGGTGAAGGTGAGGATGTGAGGGTGGGGAGCCAGGGTGAGACCCTGATGCAACAAAAGAGAGAATATGAGAGAAAGGCAGGTACAGGAGAAATAAGGGTGGATCCAGCCATTGCTAGTGAGTCAATGATTGTGGATGATGCTGAAAAGGGAAGACAATTTCAGCAACATTACAAAGCTGAAATTGATAATATTTCTTTGGATGCTGACACTTTTACTCATCCTGTGTCAGCCTATCAATTGTTGGCTGCTCAGGGCAATGTGGAGGCAGAGCAGACTTTGAATTTGGTGCACACCACATAATCTCTTCAAAGAGATAAAGCTGCTGTTAACAGGATGCCCTCTCAAGCTGGGGAGCCATCTGAAGAATTTGGAGTAAATTCTAATGATGATGACTCTGGTTCTTTGGATGGAAGTATGAACTTAGGGGGAGCTGAAGGCCCAAGTTCTGCTTTAACTTTACCTGAATGGGCATGGACAAAGGAATCTACACCAGGACAATTTGAGGTGTCTTTGGTCAAACAAGTAATAGATATTCAACAGGCCCTTCAGGAAACTTCAGATGCTGGTACCAAGGTTGTTCTTCAAGCTCACCTAGACTCTCTACATCTAATGAAGATCCAGCACTTAAGATAGAATCTCAGTGTGGATGAATTGAAAAGAGATATAGCTGACTTGAAGACCTATAACTCTGAGAAGCTGGATTCAGTAATGCCATATGGTACCATGCAAGATCTACTACTAAGATTAAGGAGAGAATCAGAATCTGAAAAGAAGCTAGCCATGCTGGAAAACAGAGTTCAAGTTATTGAAGACTCAGTGGCTATTCTTCTTCAAAATCAACAGACTCAGACAAATCTTCTCATGCAACTGGCTAAAGCACAAGGCCTAACTCCTCAACTTGATGATAACAAAAAGGGGGAGAGAGAATCAAGTAAGGGGGAGAAAGGACCAACAGAGGGGGAGAAACTTCAAGTACAAATCAGCAAAGTAATTGTACCTTTAATTACTATCTCCGAGCCACCAGTTGCAGATGGTATAGATCTAATTGAAGCAGCAGCAGCAAATTTGAAAGTTGCTGAAAAAGGAAAGTTGAGTTTAATTAACTGGGAAAAGATTGATGAGGAAATTCAGAGAAAGTTTAAACTAGTTGAGGAGCCAGTTAAGTCAGCCATCCATCACTCTCATGTCAAGCCAATCAGTGTGAATGAGATGAGCATGAACTATCTAGAGAAAGGACAATCTTCCTGCATCAAATCATAAAAGGCTGAAATAATTCTCAAACCAAGGGCAAATTATCCAAAGTCATCTTTGAAGAATCCCTTGGAAACTGTGTATGAGACACCCAAGCCTGATGAAAAGAAGCTTCTGTCAAGATCCATTATCTTTTATAAAGATCCAGCTGATTCAGCTTCAAAAAGAAGAATTGCTAAGATATTCAGAAATGGAAAGGAAATTTGTGTGGTAGATGGACATCCATAGTTTGCTCAAGCAAAGAAAGAAGAAAAAGCCAGATTAAAGCAGGAAAAGAGGCAAGCTGCTCTAGATGCAAAGAAGTCTAAACAAAAGAAAGAATAGATTGCTATCTTGGCCAAGCTACAGGCTGTGAATTCTTCTCAACAAATTCCTTCTCAACCATCTGAAGCTGCTGAATCAAAGAAGAAGATTGAAGAACAGAAGAAATCCCCAAGAAAGAAAGAATTGGCTAGAAGAACTAAAAGGAAACTGGATGTTATTGACAAGGAATTGGAAGATCAATTCCATAAGGAATCCACACCAGCTAAAACTCAAACATCAAAGCCCTCTGTGGTATTTGAAGACATAAGGGTGGTGGACCCCTACAGGAACATACATGGAGAGCCTATTGTGCCAAAGGATGAGCCAATAGACTGGGATAAATTACCAATTCTTGACTTTAACTTGCCAATCCCTACCAAGCCAAAAGGGACAAAATCAAGGGCAGTCAAGAAAGTGAAGCTGTCACCTCTCAAATTCAAGTTAGTAGTTAAAGCTCAACCCAAGGTCAACAGGGGAGACTACTTGTACTTGTGTGACATCAAAGAATTCTCAGATCTAAACCTTTATCTGAACGAACTGGATGAAGTAAGGGCAATTGATGCATACAGAAACCTACCTGAAAGGTTGGTGTTCAAGTACAAAGGAGGAAGGGAGATTCAGTGGCCTCTTCACAAGATACTTCAAGAAAGCCAAGCTGTGTTGATCAAAGTCTATTCATCCTTCAAGAAAAACTTTGGGTTCAATGTAACTGCAAGAAGACTAGTATTGAAGAAGATTGAAGAGCTGAGGAGTGTTAGAGCTAAAGATGCACTCCCAAAGACTCTAATCATCCCATACACAGGGAGAAGAGTGCATCTAAGGCCCTACTGGCTAATGGAATTCATGGATGACAAGGGTGTGAGAATATTCTTCAGACTAGAAGACCAATTGAGTATCTCTAGCAATGAGACTCTCTTGGAGATGCAAGAAATGCTAGATCTCTCAGAATCTGATGAACTAGAATTCCACAGGCAGCTCCAGAATCAAATTGAAGAAAACAACAGAAAGCTTGGAAGAAGATCCAGACCTTCAAGAAACTAGAAAAACCTGCTCAGGCTAGAGGAGCATCTTGAACTGACTGTGAGCCAAACCTTGTACATTTTGTTTAATTGAAGCACTTTCAGTTTTATCTACTTATCTTTAAAGATATATGTTTAGGATGTTTTGTTATCATCAAGTATCTCTTAATTTATGGCTACAATTCCAGTAGACATAAATTGGGGGAGATTGTTGTGAATATGTTGTGTACTTGATGATCACTTAAACAAAACATCTAAGTAGATTTTACTTAGTGAAATAATGTAGCACTCGACGGATAAGAATTATAGTCCCGACGGATAACTCATTACAGTCCCGACGGATGATTAACTTATTATCCATCGAGTGAGTAGCTTATGTAATAATAAGTTTGTAGCACAGTGATGTATGCACCTTTGTATAGAATCTGTAGTAGTATATAAGTCATGTTGACTTTAACTACATATGCAGAATATGTTGATTAATTGTACATAAGTAATGTCTTGTAATTATGTATAAGTGAAATGAAGTCAAGTGCCAAAATAGCTACCGACGGATGATTAACAAAGCCTTCGACGGATGATCAAATGACTATCAACGGATGTTTAACATAGCAGTCGACGGATGATCAATTAAGTCATCGACGGATGATCTGAAAGTCGATGGATGATCATATCAAGAATTCAAACATCAGTTGAACAGTGAAGGCTGACACACAGCCGTCGAGTTGGATACAAACACATTGTGGAAGCCCATTAACTGGGTAATAGAGGATGAAAAGCAGCAAAGATTAAGACTGTTAGATTTTATATTTGTTCAGTCTTTTTGACTTTGTAATCTTGGTATTATATAAACCAAGAGAGTAGCAAATAGACAAATAACCGAGATAACTGAGAGAAATTCAAAAACAGAGAAATCTTTGTAAGCATAATCTTTAGCATTTCCTGTATTCTCAGTAGTTCTATTTTGTAAGAGCTGTGAGCATTTCTGCACACAGAGTCCTCTCGATATATTATATATATCTCTGGTGGAATTGTTTAAATCCACCCAAAAGTTTTTAAAGACTCTTGTTTTTAATTACTTGTGTTTTGATTCATTTAAGTTTATATTCCGCATTGTGCTAATCAAAACAAATATATCAATAATCGAGTTGAACATTTTTATTTCAAGAAAAAGGTTCAAGAATTCCATTCAACCCCCCTTCTGTAATTCTTGCTACATTGTTAAGGGACTAACATTTTTATACCTTCCTTGAAGCTTTTTAATACTTAATGAAGTCCTAAGATCCTTGATGTAGCCTTGTTCTAGCTTTAGGAGCCTAAAACTTCCATGAAAAATTAAGAAAACAAGTTGGTGATTTTCGGAGTTACTATTCACCCTCAACTTCAAACATTTTTCTAAACTTGAAAACTTCATGGATGAGATTCAAATTTGGTACGTGATTTACCCATGATATGAAGGAGATTTGGTAAAAATTTGGTGATTTTTGAATGAGTAGAATGTGAGGTTTGAATTTTTCTTTCCTCCTTGTTCTTGAAAATCAGCACTGTATGCTTGAAGAGAGAGAGAGAGAGAGAGAGAGAGAGAGAGAGAGAAAGTTGATTGGCTTGGCTTTCTTTGGAAGTATTGGATGATATTTGTGATATGTATTGTATATGTATAAGGTGTGTTCAACAAGATGCTTCTAATTCGAGCCTAGGTCTTAGCTTGCACACCACAGTTGACTAGGCATTTTAATTATTAAACATGAATTCCTATTTTAAGGAATGTTGTCTTTCACTTAATTCTTAATTTAATTATCTAGCTTGGATAATTTATTGCTAATTAATGTGCATGGGATTTGTATGGCCTTGGTTCGTTTATTTATTCTCTTACATGTTCGCTTGGTCGTTTATTCGTTTTCGTAATAAATCTTCGTAAGCGATTCGTGAGGTAAATCCTTTCTTATAAATCCTTTATACTTTGAAACCTTGTACTTGGATTTTAATTTGTAGAATTCTAAATTCTTAATCGTATTGTGATTCTCGTATTCCTCAATAGTTCATAAGATAAGTTCGTTTTACAAAGTTCATTTTCTCCGAAAATGAATGGCTTTTACATACACTCATTTGGTACGTATAATCACAATATCAACTCGGAATCTTAAATTAAAAACTCATATATGGTGTGGTCACAAAAGTTTTTATTAAATCGTAATCTTACTATTCATAAAGGTCTTTTATCAATGTCAAAAGTTTGGGTTTTTACAGTCCCCCCCTAAAAGGATTCCATCCCGGTATTAGTTTAGAAATAGGCGGGGATGCGGTTCACTCATGACAACCTCGAGTTCTCATGTTGACTTCACATTATTTGATCTTTTCATAAAATTTCCACTCGTTCATCCAATATATTTCCGGGTACTCGTTCTTGTAGACTTATGACCTCTATACGCTACTCCACATACGCTAAGTCTGGCTGCAAGTTTATTAGCTCATTTTGAATCTTATGTTTGGCGTTGACGGTTAAATTTCCTAACCTCGATTCGTGGTACTCGTTATAAACTTGGCGACTGTTCAACGATGGTGCTAATTTATAAGCCAATTTTCTTAGTCTTTTATAGATTTCAACAGGTCCAATAAACCTTGGGTTCAGCATTTCTTTACCTTTCGAATCTCATCACTCCCTAGCCGGGAGGCACTTTCAACAATACTTGGTCTGTTACATCGTACTCTCTATCCTTATAGTTTTTGTCTGCATATCTCTAGTGTTCATCCTGGGCTGCCCCTAGCCAGGTTCTGATAAGGTCTAGGAATTCCTTTGGTCTGTTGACTCAACTATGGTCCAAGTATCCTCTGCTTACCAACTTCTTCCCAACCTAAGGAAGAATAATTCTTTCTTCCGTACAAAGCTTTGTAGCCATTCCAATGCTCGCATGATAACTCGTTATTGTCGGTAATTCGATTAACCTTAATTAGTCACTTCATCTTCCTTAAAAATCTATAATATGGACTATTAGCGCATCTTCTAGTGTTTGGAATGGTCCTTCAACTTATATGTTTCCCCTCCATCACTCTTACTAGAGTTTCGTTCCTTGACATTTGCTCATTTCAGCGCATCATCTCTGTCAATTATTTTATGTAAGAAGTTCTCGTTGCATTTTTACACACTCTTCTCTTGTTACACGCTTAGCGCCATATTTAACATTTCTTCCTGTAGTAATGTAAGACATATTGTGGTCCTGTTTCCATTTTGAAGGAAGCTCCATTTCATACATAATTGATTGATACGGTTTAGAATCATGGAACACTCAGCTTCCGCTATCGGTTAGACTTCTTTATTCATTTCCTATTTAATATTTATAGTACTACGATACCTTCTGGGCCGTATTCGTTATTCTCGCTAGCGCCTTAGACGTATTCACATTTATTGGGAACTGCTACTAGTGGCCTTTAAAAGGGCGTGTACAATCTTCTTTGCCTTCTGTGAGCTCTAGCAATCACATCCTACATTCTTCCACGTTGTCCTTCGTAAGGGATATCAATGGTTATTTTACTTATGCTAGCATGGTAAGTATATCTACACGAATTTTTTTGTCAACGATAGGCAATTCTCCTAACGTTCCAAATAAAAGGTAGGTCGCTAGACGTATCTTCAATGGTCTGGATGGTTCTCTCGCCCTTCTTGTCGATTTGAGAATTCTAAGTCGTGCCTCTGTTTGTTCTTTTTCATAAAATACTTTGGAAAATAATCCAGTTATGGAATTAAATCTTGGGTTCTTACCTGGCACAATTTCACAGGGTCTTTCTTTCACCCATTATCTCTTCTGTGTTTATTATAATTTCGTCGGGTGGAGTCCTATCGTTTGCATAATACAATAAGCGGTCTTATTTAACCTATAAATCAAAATCCTCAAATAGCACGACGGCTTACTTGGTTCTTGATAATCCTCCTTCAAAATTTATTATAATAAACTCTTACTCCCATTTGGGTCATTTACAAGTTTATCCCCAAAATTTTAATTCTCGCCTTTTCGTTTTCACTTTCAACCATGTTGAGTACTTACTTAACTACTCAATGACATCCCTTTTCATATTCGGTCATTACTAACATCCTTTTAAGTTTCTAGGCATCGTTAATTCCTCCCATTATGTAATAAAGGGTTCTCTTCATATTGTCTTAACTTGAAAATTCATTCGTGCAATCCTCCCTATTAGTTGTCCTAAAATTTGTTAATCTCAATCTATCTTTTACTACTTAAAGTGTCAGCCACCATATTGGCCTTTCCTTGATGATAATAGATTTCTCAATTATAATCCTTTTTCAATTTGACTATAGCCTCTACCTCGTGTCCAGTGTAAGTATACACTTTGGGAGAGAGAAAAAAATATTCCATATTTTCCTCGTAAGTTAAACTCTTCCCCCTTATAGTGCGAACCTTATCGTGATTATTCTAGATCATTATTAGGACGCTGTATGTCACGGTCCTTAAGCTGCGTAGATGTATCATTACACTTCACATTAAATCCTGTTTTTATCATTGAGTATTGCTAACACGGGTTTGTTACTAATCTTACCTTCACTTTTTGAAAATCCTATTCCTCAAATTCATACATGCTTTGTCTTTCCCGAATTTATTAGTACCTATCCTGCTAATATTTCATAGAAGCGTACCTCACTAATCACGTTGGTATCTCTATTATCGTTCTTCTATAACCATGCCAAAGATCCTTAGGATGATTGTTATTCCTAAGGAACTAACAATGAGATTTACAGAAGGGGGGTTGAATGTAAATCTCAAAACTTTTTCAAGTTTTGAGCAGTTTCAAAAGCTAAGTGTATGATGAACAGATGTGTGTGATTTTCTTTGAGCAGGTGCAGACAGATGTATATTCAAGACACAAATGTAAAGAACACAAAGGCTTTAAAAACTTTTCTGGTAGATTTGATATTCCACCAGAGATGTGTATTTCAGAAAATCTGTGATACAAAGAATTGATCACAGCTGCTTCCTAGTATAAACTAAATGATTTTCTCTCTATGTTTTTTCTAAACAGCTCTGGAAAATTCACATCTAATTACTAGCTGCTACTTGGTTTATATATCACCAAGTTTACAAGTGAAGATAAAGATAAAATACAATTATAAAATAGTTCTTCACATGTTTTTTCTTCATTTCTCTATCCAATGCAATCTAAGATAATCTGTGAATCTTTGAATACTTCCTTGTTTACACCGGAATGGAAATGCTGCTTTTTCTTGATTCCTCCAAGAGGCTACCATATCCCAATTGTCTCTGTCAACCCATGTGCCTCTATCAGCTTATGAATTGTCATTATCAACTGCTATGGAACTAAGCATTCATTGAAGCTTTCATCCGTTGATGGCTTTATCCGTTGATGCTTTAGTGACATCCGTTGATCCTTTAACAGTTGAAGCTTTATCCATTGATGCACTCATCCGTTGATGGATGTTATCCGTTGAAGCTTTAGAGACATCCGTTAAAGCTTTGTTTCTCATCCGTTGAAGGCCTTTAATCTATCAGTTGATACTACTTCATTTATTCAAAATTACAAGGCATGAAATATTTACAATTAGCCCTCCTATTTTCATATCCACTAGTAGTCAACATGACTTATAATTTCCCACAACTTCTAAGAATTATAACTTAAATGCAGATACTGAAATGTGCTACAATACTAAACTTATTTCTAAGTAAAGCTACTCCATCAACGGATAGCCAAGATGGTCTTATCCGTTGAGGCTACAAACACTAGATTTCTACTTAAGTGTTTTGTTTAACTTATCATCAAACTAATACATATATTCCTAACAATCTCCCCCTATTTATGTCTACTAGAATTATAGGCATAAATTCAGGGTTAACTTGATGATAACAAAACACTTAACAAATTTATGAGTTGAAATCAAGTAGAAATTCAAAAGTGCTGCAAAAGTATATGTACTGAGATAGAATTAAAGATTTACAGTGTTTCCAAGGGTGCTCCTTTAGTCTGAGCAAATAATTTTCTTTTCCTTTGTTCCCTTGTTTTCTTCCCTAGCCTCCTGTCATTTTCCTCTACTTGAAGTTGGAGTTGTCTGTAGAATTCAGCTTCATCTTCTTCACTGATATCCAACTTAGATTGTATGTCCTTGAGAGTTTCATTACTGGCAATTTTAAGCTGGTCTTCAAGTCTGAAAAATCTTCTGACTCCTTTATTGTCTCTGAACTCCATCAACCAATGAGGTGATTTATGAATTGTGACTCCATGCTCAGGGATGAGTAATGTTCTAGGCAAGGAATTTGACTCCCACCAATTCTTCCTTATGCTGGAAATCTTGTTGAGAATCTCAGTTTTGGCAGTCCTGGTAAAGCCAGTATCCCTTTTGATAGCTGAGTAGACTCTAACCAAGGTAGAATAGCCCTCACTTAGAATTATTTGAAGAGGCCAAGTCCTTTCCACATTTCCTTTATATTTGAACACTAGCCTTTCTGGTAGCTGTTTATAAGCACTTATTCCCCTTACTTCCTCCAGCTCAACCAGGAAGAGTTCAATATCTGTATGTTCTTTTATGTCACAAATGTGAACATAATCATCCTTTGAGGCTTGTGGCTTAGGCTTAGGTTTATATTTCTGAGTGAATTTACTTGAGGTTAGAGGAGGTGTTGATTTGGATTTTCTTTTCAGTTTCTTTGGTGGTGGAGAGGTAGTTAGGAACGTAGGCAATTTGATGGTGTCCCAATCAATAGGTTCCTCTTTAGGGATGATTATTTCACCATGAATGTTTATACTGGGATCAGCCACAACAGGTTTAGGAATAGAGGGTAGTGGTTTAGATTTTGATTGGGTTTCCTCAGTGTCATCTTCACTCTTCCTTTTTACCTTGACCTTCTTTCTATTCCCTTTCTGCCATTCCTTTCTTTCCTCACTCCTTTCCTCCACACTCTCACCAACCATATTCCCCATATCCACATTTATGCTTTCAGTCTTGTCTCCTTCACTCTTGTCTTCAATTTTCTTCTTTTCTTCAATTTGACTTGACTCTAGCTGTTTTTCAAGCTTTGCTTGTGCTCTTTTGTCTGCCTTTAGCTTTTTAGCTTCTTCCTTTAGCCTCTTGGTCTCTTCCCTCTTGGATATTGAGAATTTGGGATGTCCTTGCATCACATAGATGCTCTTTCCCTCTCTATAGATGATAGCCATATTCATTCTTTCCACTACATCCTTGGTCTCTTTGTGCTTTCTGATGTTACCACCCAAATCTTTGTCTTCATCAGGCTTTGGAAGAGGAAAATCCACCTCTTTTAGTTGAGCAAAGCTTAGAGGGTTCTTTATAGAGTCCTTGTTGAATCTAGTGGTTGACTTGAGTACTATGGGCTTCAGGTTCCTGAAAGAAGTTTCTCCAACCTTATTCCTCCTTACTGGCTTGTTCTCCATTGTGATTGGCTCAACTTTTGTGCTATATTTCACATATAAGGATTTTGTAGTTGAAGAGCCAAACACTTGTTGCATCCTTTCATCAATTTTTGTCCTTTTCTCTTTCACCTTCATCTCAGCTGCTGCTAGCTGGATTAGATCAATTCCATCAAGCTTTCCTTTGATTTGAAGTGTTGGAGAAGTAGTGATGGCTGGAACTAGCATTTTTGATATTTGTATATGTGTAGATGGCTTCCCTTCCCCTTCCCCTTTATTCTCCCCCTTTTTGTTATCATCAAGGAGAGGGGTTAAGCCCTGTGCTTTAGCCAGTTGCATGAGTAGACTAGTCTGAGACTGTTGATTTTGAAGAATGGTGACCACAGAGTTTTCAATAGCTTGAACTCTTTCCTCCAATTTGGCCATCTTCTTTTCAGCATCTGATTCTCTTCTCAGTCTCAGTAATAGTTCCTGCATGGTACCAAAGGGCATGATTGAATCCAGCTTCTCAGAATTGTAGGACTTCAAGTCAGCTATATCCTTCTTGAGCTCATCTACACTCAGATTCTGTCTTAATTGTTGTAGCTTCATGAGATGTAGAGAATCTAGGTGGGCTTGAAGAATAGACTTGGTACCAGCATTTGAAGTTTCCTGAATGGCCTTTTGGATAGACATGACTTGTTTGACTAAGGATACATTGAAATGCCCTGGTGTAGACTCCTTTGTCAATGCCCATTCAGGTAATTCTGGAATAGAACTTGGGCCTTCAGCTCCCCCTAAGTTCATGCTTCCATCAAAAGAATCAGAGTCATCATCATTAGAATTTACCCCAAATTATTCAGATGGCTCACCAGCTGTAGAAGGCATCCTATTGACAAAAGCTTTATCTCTTTGTAGAGATTCTGAAGTATGTACTAGATTTAAGGTCTTTTCTGCCTCCTCATTGCCCTGAATAGCCAACAGTTGATAGGCTAACACAGGATGAGTAAAAATATCAGCATCCAAGGAAATGTTATCAATTACAGCTTTGTAATGTTGCTGAAATTGTCTTTCCTTTTCAGCATCATCCACAATCATTGACTCACTAGCAATGGCTGGATCCACCCTTATACCTCTTGTACCTGCTTTTCTCTCAATTTCTCTCTTTTCTTGCATCAGGGGCTCCCACTGGCTCGCACTCCTCACACCCTCACCTTTACCTACTAAGGTGGTACTCCTCTCACTTTCTTTTGCCATGCTGGAAGAAATAGCATGCATATTTGGACTCTCAAGCTCTCCTTTTGCCTGGGAGCAACCCAACCTCTCACTCAAGTTTTCACTCCCTTCCCTCAATCCTAGAAGTAATTGTACAATAACCATGTCTTCTACACTTGGAATTAATTCAGTTGTTTGTGTAGAGACCATCAACGGATAAGGAGTATCCGTTGAAGTTGAAATTGATGTTATCAACGGATAATTGTTGTTAAGCTTATCCGTTGAAGAACAACCACTTGTCAACGGATGAGGAATATCCGTTGAAGAAGGAAAAGAAGTAGAAATTGAAAGTGACATAATTGTTAAATCTGTGTGGATTGATTTTAATTTAGGTGACACAGATTCTTCAACTAAGTCTGAAAGAATTGGCTGATGATCCAACAAATCATCTAAAAGATGATGATCACCAGTATTTGAGTGGGGCTCCTCCCTGAGTTGTAAAGAGGGAGAATCAGGAATTGATGTGAATATCATTTCCACATCCAGAGATGGTGATGGAGAATTTGGTGATTGATGTGTGTCAATTTTGAGAGAATGGGGCCGTGACTCCATATTTGTTGGAGACACATCAAGCTGAATTTGAGAAGGCATAGATACAGGTGGTTGTATCTGTGCAGTGTGTGCACCTTGTATGGAAACTAAGGTTTTCACCCTCTTTCTTCTTATGAAGGCTTTTACAGGTGAGTGTGTGGCTTTAGTGTCCCTCCCTTTTTTGTTCTGTGTCCCTGGTTGGGGACTATTTTCAATAGCTTCACCCTTTTGGGAGGATGCAACTAGGGATGAGTTTGAATCCTTTTTAACCACCACAGTCTTTTGAGAAACTGTGGCTTGGCTAGCTTGGGTACCACTCACCTCTCCTACCTTATTCTGGGGGTTTTCTTGATGTTCACCCCTCCCCTCACCACTAACACCCTATACACTCCCCTCAAGGTTCATGGTAGGTGTTACAACTGTTGTCTTTTGAGAGACAACAGAGGTGGCTTTCTTTGACTTGGGTTTTGAAACTTTAGGTTTGGTGGCCTTGGTAGGAATCTATTGGGGCATTGACACAGATTTCATGGCCACACTTGAAGGCAAAGAAATGATGGGGTTGGAAGTAGTAGGAGTTGAAGAAGTATTTACCTCACTTACCTGAGGTGCATCCATGATTGGTAAGTATACTAATGACACCTGACTGTTGAGGTTAATTCTCAAAAGGTCTGCAAGGACCCTCTTCTCTTGTGCCCAGTATTTGAGTTTATTACTCTCATTAGTTATGACCAAACCTTCAGCAACATGGTTAGCCAATAACATAAAGAATCTAGCATAGTAGATGTTATGAGGTCTATTTGTCTTGTTACCTAACCTAGTACCCAATTCTAGCATAACATAATTGCTAAAATTAAAGTACCTATCAAAAACCAGCATATAGAGCATATAAACATGAGATGAAGTTATTACATCAAAATTACTAATTTTCCCAGAGAAAACCTTGATAAAGGCATCACTAAGAAAACTCCATTCTTTCCTAAGGCCTTTTCTCCTAATACTGCCTAAACTAGTAGAATAAAAGGAATAACCTATGGAATCTAACATGCTAGATACATCATTATCAGTGTGTGGTGTCATGGCATTATTTTCAGGTAATTTAAAATAGGACTGTATATCATCATAGTTAATACAGTAATCCTTACCTTTAAGATGATGGACTTCATCAAAAACCGCATTGCATAGCTTAGTTTGCAGTTTTTGATGAAGTCCATCATCTTGTGATAATCTGAGTGGGCTTCATTCTTTTCCACCAAAGCTACGAAATTGTTTTTCTCATAGACAAATCCAGATTGGGACATTATCTTTACTACTGGTGCCATTGTTGTGAGTAGAAGTTGCAGAGAAAGATTGAGAGTTTTGGGAGAGAAAGAGAGTAAAAGCTTTTGAAAATTGCGAGAAAGTGTAAAGTGAGAATAAGAATTCAAGGGGGCTTTTATACTTTCTCAAATTAAAACATAAAGAAAATGATTAAACAATATTTTTAAGTGAATTACAACCGTTTGATAATAAAAGAAAAACTGTAAGTATTCTAAAAACTGCCTTTAATACATACAACTGTGTATATATATGTATCAACGGTTAAGTAAATAGAATCAACGACTGTGACTCACTCAAAATGACTGATGTGACACTTCAACGGATGAGGTAAACAGTTATCCATTGAAGATTAGCACAATTTTATCCGTTGAAGGATAAAATTACCAGAAATGTATTTGTCTTTCAACGGATAATGGACATCCGTTGATAGAACAATTTTGGCTTTCAATGGATAGGGAATATCCATTGATAGAATAATATTTACTAAAAGCCAACTTTGTTCTTGCAACAAATTCATTTCAGGCTACAAAAAAAATTACAATTAGAACATGAATTTAGGAATAATTAAGCATACCTAGCTCACTTACTAATCTTGTGAATGTTGATTCATCAAGTGGCTTGGTGAATATGTCTACAATTTGTTTTTCACTTGGAACAAAATAAAGTTCCATTGTACCATTCATCACATGTTCCCTTATGAAGTGGTACTTGATGTCAATGTGCTTGGTTCTTGAATGCTGCACTGGATTCTCAGTAATAGCAATGGCACTTGTGTTGTCACAGAATATTGGTATTCTGTCAACATTTAGCCCATAGTCAAATAGTTGATTCCTCATCCATAATATCTGTGCACAGCAACTACCGGCAGTAATGTACTCAGCCTCAGCTGTTGATGTAGAAACAAAATTTTGCTTCTTACTGAACCATGACACAAGCTTATTCCCTAGAAATTGACAGGTGCCAGTTGTACTTTTCCTGTCTATTTTGCAACCTGCATAATCTGCATCTGAGTAGTCAATTAGATCAAAACCAGACTCTCTAGGGTACCAAATTCCTAGATTTGGAGTCCCTTTGAAATATCTGAAAATTCTTTTAATAGCAACTAAGTGAGATTCTCTAGGATCGGCTTGAAATCTAGCACAAAGACATGTAGAAAACATTATATCAGGTCTACTAGCAGTTAAATATAGAAGTGAACCAACCATGCCTTTATAGCTTGTAATGTCCACAGATTTTTCAGCCTTGTTTAATTCAAGCTTGGTGGCAGTGGCCATGAGAGTTTTTGCATATGAACATTCCATTAAGTCAAACTTCTTTAAAAGATCATAAATATATATAGTTTGACTAATGAAAATTCCACCACTAACTTGTTTAACTTATAAACCAAGAAAAAAAGTTAGCTCTCCCATCATGCTCATTTCATATTTACTTTGCATTAAGTTAGCAAACTTTTTACAAAGTTTATCATCTGTAGAGCCAAATATAATATCATCTACATAAATTTGAACAAGTATTGTAGAGCCATTAACATTTCTAAAGAAAAGAGTTTTGTCAACAGTACCTCTTGTGAAGTAATTATCTAGGAGAAATTTTGACAAAGTCTCATACCAGGCTCTAGGTGCTTGCTTTAGTCCATAGAGTGCTTTCAACAGATAATACACATGGTCTGGAAAATTTGGATCTTCAAACCCTGGAGGTTAGCTCACATAAACTTCTTCTTCCAATTCTCCATTCAGAAATGCACTCTTGACATCCATTTGATAGACTTTGAAATTGGCATGGGCTGCATAGGCTTGAAAAATTCTGATGGCTTCAAGTCTTACAACAGGAGCAAATGTTTCATCAAAATCTATTCCCTCTTGTTGAGAGTAGCCCTTGGCAACCAATCTAGCTTTATTCCTTATGACAATGCCATTTTCATCCATCTTGTTTCTGAATACCCATTCTGTGTCAATAGAACTCTTGTTCTTTGGCTTGGGTACCAACTTCCATACTCTATTCCTCTCAAATTGGTTTAGCTCCTCTTGTATTGCTAAAATCCAATCTGGATCCAATAGAGCTTCTTCCACTCTCTTAGGTTCCTCCTGTGATAGAAAACTACTGTATAAACATTCATCTTGAGTAGCCCTTCTAGTTTGCACCTTAGATGTTGCATCACCAATGATTAGTTCAAAAGAATGATTCTTGGTCCATTTCCTTTAAGGTGGTAGATTAGCTCTAGATGAGGTTGCCTCAGTATTTTCATGATGTGAGATAGAGTGTTGATTGGTTGAAACTCCCCCTGTGTTATTGGTCCTTTGTAAGGAACTGGGAGTTCTATCAACTGATGATGTAAATTGATTATCCGTTGATGAACTATGATCAACGGATGCTTCATTATGTACTTCAACGGATGATGCACTTTGTCTTTCAACGGATGCTGCATTACTTCTGTCAACGGATGCTGAATTATGACTTTCAACTGATGCAGCATTTTGTGCATTATCCAAAGGCAGATTTTGAATCCTTTTTGAAGTGTCTTCTCCATCATTCTCATCTTCACTATCATCACAATATATCTCAATGTTGTCAAATTTGAGTCCTTCTGATGTCCCTCATCTTTTAGTCCATCAATCTTTTTATCATCAAACACAACATGCACAGATTCTATAACAATGTTGGTTCTTAGATTGTAGACCCTATATGATTTTCCAGCAGAATAACCAACAAATATCCCTTCATCAGCCTTTGCATCAAACTTTCCTTTGTGATCAGGTTGGTTCCTTAGAATGTAGCATTTGCAACCAAAGACATGAAGGAAGTTTAAGGTTGGTTTTCTTCTCTTGAACAATTGATAGGGAGTCATGCCTTTTGCCTGATTGATTAGAGAAATATTCTGAGTGTAACATGCACAGTTAACAGCCTCAGCCCAAAAGTATGTTGGGAGTTTTGACTCTTCAAGCATTGTTCTTGCAGCTTCAGTTAGTGATCTGTTCTTCCTTTCCACCACACCATCTTGTTGTGGAGTCCTTGGAGCTGAGAACTCATGCATGATCCCATTTTCTTCACAGAACAACCTCATGGTAGAATTCCTGAAATCAGTTCCATTGTCACTCCTGATATTCCTTACTTTGAAATCTGGATGGTTGTTGACTTGCTTGATATGATTGATAATGATTTCACTAGATTCATCCTTTGATCCAAGAAAATAGGTCCATGAAAACTTTGAGAAATCATCTACAATCACTAGGCAATATATTTTCCTTGAAATTGACAATACATTGACTGGTCCAAAAAGATCCATGTGTAGCAGTTGTAATGGTTCATCAATTATTGATTCAAGCTTCTTACTGAATGATGCTCTCTTTTGCTTTCCTTTCTGACAAGTATCACACAGTCCATCCTTTGAGAATTCCACTAGAGGCATTCCTCTAACTAAGTCCTTTTTGACTAGATCATTCATTGTCTTGAAATTCAAATGGGACAGCTTCTTGTGCCATAGCCAACTTTCATCTTGACTTGCTTTGCTAAAAAGACAAGTAATTGATTCTGCATCTATAGAGTTGAAGTCATCCAAGTACACATTCCCTTTTCTAACTCCAGTTAGAACCACTTTGTTGTCCTTCTTATTGGTGACAACACAGGCTTCAGAATTGAAGAAAACAGTATTCCCTCTGTCACATAGTTGACTGATGCTCAATAGATTGTGTTTGAGACCATCAACTAATGCAACTTCATCAATGATGACATTTTCCTTTGAAATCAAGCCATATCCCATAGTGAACCCTTTGCTGTCATCTCCAAAGGTTATGCTAGGGCCAGCTCTCTCCTTGAACTCTGTGAGCAGGGTGAAATCTCCTGTCATATGCCTTGAACAACCACTATCCAAGTACCATAGATTCCTTCTTTTCCCCTGCACACAACAAAATCAAATCAAGTTGATTTTGGTACCCAAGTTTCCTTGGCTCCAGCCTTGTTAGTCTTTTTTCTAGACTTCACACTTACTGCACCTTTTGACTTTGGTAACTTTGAGTCAACCTTGATCTCAGATGTAGTTGGTTGAAGTGTAGGGTTAGTCACAGAATCATTTAGCACATTTGATTGAATTTGATAAGGCATAGATTGTGCAAACATATTATTCCACATAGGCATGTTGTATGGCATTTGAGGCATACTAAATGCAGCAAAATAAGGATTATTAATATATGGCATGTTTGCAAAATGTGCATGTGGATTCTGTTGAGATATAACAGGCATAACATGCAGTGGTGACATAGACATGTTAGGCATGGAAGGAGTTAAAGGCATGGGAGCATTCTTAACAGATTTGCAGTTAGCAGATAGATGATTAACACTACTACAATGCACACAACTTTTTCTAGGAGCATACTTATCAGGTGTGTAATTGTTGTGTTTGTTAATCCCTACCTTCCCATTTCTATTAGATTTTCTTTTAGTTTCCTTTTTATCCTCAACCAACTTAAGCCTATTTTTTAACTGATCTAAAGTCACGTGTCCTATATTCACCTTACTGGCATCTTTGGATGTGCTAGCTTCTTCTTTGACAAAGTTTTTGGAAGTTGAACCAAACTTCTTACTGAGATTTTTCAAATTATTCCTTTTAGAATCATTTGCCTGTTTCAATTGATGAGCCTTCAACGGATGCTCCTTTTCTTCCTTCAATGGATGACTTTCATCATCAGTTGATTCCACATCCGTTGATAGTCCATCAATTAATTCTATCTCCTTTTTGTTTTTCTTCCAGGCATTCTCACAGAGTGATTCAATTCCTTGAACCTTGACAATTTGAGCACTAACATACCTAGATGTTTTCCAGGCCTTGATTACCTCTTGCTCACGTTCTAGTTGTCTAGAAAGAACTTTTACTTTCTTAACAGACTATCTAGTTCACTCTCAACAAATAAGCATTTGATTTTAATCTTTTCAAGCTCAATTACCTTACCCTCTAACACAGCATTCCTATCACTTAAAAACAAATTATTCTCTTTAATTCTTGTGTTCTCTTTAGCCAGTGATTTATGGGAAACACGTAAATGATATAATTCATTGGACGTATCATTTATAGCTTCATTGTATTCATTTTTAGAAAGCTGAGAGAGGTCAGTAGTGATCCTGGTTGCTTGATGAACTAGTTTCATTTTCATCAGAATTAGCCATCAGGGCTAAGTTGATATACTCCATATCATCATCTTCATTGGCTCCATCAGCTGCCCAGTCATTTTCTTGAGTCAGAAAAGCCCTTTCCTTTTGTTTGAGCAATTCGAAATATTTCTTTTTGTAATCCACTTGCTCAAATTTCTTCTTTTCAGAAGTTGGCTTTCTACACTCACTTGCAAAGTGTCCACTTGTGCCACAGTTATAACACTTGAACTTAGATTTGTCCACCATGTTTTTGTTTGGCTTAGTGGCTCTAGTGTTTTTCTTGAATTTCATCTTTGCAAACCTCTGGACAGAAAAGCCAGATGTTCATCAACATCATCAAAGTCATCTTGACTGGAATTGTCTTCAACCTCAGCTGTTTGCTCTTTTCCCTTGCTTGATTATGATTTGCTTGTGCCAATTTTGAGACTTGACATTGTCTTTTCTTCATTCCTGGCTTCAGTTCTCTCATTTTCAGCTACAAGTGCAACTGATCCACCTTTTCTCTTTCCCTTCTCCAACAGCTCATCTTGCTCCATCTCAAGTTCATAGGTCTTCAAAATTCCATATAATCTTTCAAGTGTGAAGTCCTTATAATCTTGAGAATTCCTTAGTGAAACAGTCATAGGCTTCCATTCCTTGAGAATTCCTTAGTGAAACAGTCATAAGTTGGAATCCTTGACTTGGTACACTCTGCCATACAGCTTCAATCCATTCAACATTTTCTGAAATCTATTGAAGGTGTCATTCAATGATTCTCCTTCTTCAGAATGAAAATATTCATATTGTTGAATGAGAAGCTGTATTTTGTTTTCTCTAACTTGTTCAGTACCTTCACAGATAAGTTGCACAGTATCCCAAATTTCCTTAGCAGTTTGGCTGTTAATGACATTATCAAACATATCTTTGTCTAGGCCATTAAACAGAATGTTCATGGCCTTCTTGTCCTTGTGAACCTCTTCAATATCTTCATCAGTCCATTCTGCTTTTGGCTTGGGAATTGACTGTCCAACAGCAACTGTGGCAGTGGCAGCTGTGGCCACCTTGTGAGGGATGTGAGGACAATTCTCAATGCAGTTGATGTAGCTTTCATATTGAGAGAGAAGATGTAGATGCATCATCACTTTCCAGTGATGATAATTATCTCTTTCCAGGATTGGAATCTTCATTCCAATATCCTTCTTACTCATGATGTTAGTAGAGTAGATCTTTAAACTCTTTGTATGTCAAGAGCTTGCTCTGATACCAATTGTTATTCCCAAGGAACTAACAATGAGATTTACAGAAGGGGGGTTGAATGTAAATCTCAAAACCTTTTCAAGTTTTGAGCAGTTTCAAAAGCTAAGTGTATGATGAACAAATGTGTGTGAATTGCTTTGAGCAGGTGCAGACAGATGTATATTCAAGACATAAATGTAAAGAACACAAAGGCTTTAAAAAAATTTCTGGTGGATTTGTTGTTCCACCAGAGATGTATATTTCAGAAAATTTGTGATACAAAGAATTGATCACAACTGCTTCCTAGTACAAACTAGATGATTTTCTCTCTATGTTTTTCTAAACAGCTCTGGAAAATTCACATCTAATTACTAGCTGCTACTTGGTTTATATATCACCAAGTTTACAAGTGAAGACAAAGATAAAATACAATTATAAAATAGTTCTTCACATGTTTCTTCTTCATTTCTCTATCCAATGCAATCTAAGATAATCTGTGAATCTTTGAATACTTCCTTGTTTGTACCAGAATGGAAATGCTACTTTTTCTTGATTCCTCCAAGAGGCTACCACATCCCAATTGTCTCTGTCAACCCATGTGCCTCTGTCAGCTTATGAATTGTCACTATCAACTGCTATGGAACTAAGCATCCGTTGAAGCTTTCATCCGTTGATGGCTTTATCCGTTGATGCTTTAGTGACATCCGTTGATGCTTGAACAGTTGAAGCTTTATCCGTTGATGCACTCATCCGTTGAAGCTTCAGAGACATCCGTTGAAGCTTTGTTTCGCCTTTAATCTATCGGTTGATACTACTTCATTTATACAAAATTACAAGGCATGAAATATTTACAATTAGCCCTCCTATTTGTATATCCACTAGTAGTCAACATGACTTATAATTTCCCACAACTTCTAAGAATTATAACTTAAATGCAGAGACTGAAATGTGCTACAATACTAAACTTATTTCTAAGTAAAGCTACTCCATCAACGGATAGCCAAGATGGTCTTATTCGTTGAGGCTACAAACACTAGATTTCTACTTAAGTATTTTGTTTAACTTATCATCAAACTAATACATATATTCCTAACAATGATAAATAAACATGGTATTCCCTTTTCAAAACAATTTACTCATAACGATGCTTCGATTGCACCATCATAGCACTGAGTTTTCAGTCTCGTATTACAACAATTGGTTCTCAACTATACCTCTCTTTGTTCGGAAAACAATCAACCTTGGAAGAATGATTTTCACGATATCGATGTAATTTAGACAATCTTAACAAGATTTTAAAATCTAATATCTGAAGAAATAATGAGCTCTGAATAAAAGCGTTGGAACACTCAAAAGATTTATAACTTGGAAGAAAGAATACAACAAGTATTATCCTTCCATGTCCTTAGAATTTTATATTTTGATATTACATAGAATATCCCTTGAAGGCAATGATTGCTGAATAATAACATCATACGAATGATACTTGTAAGATTTCTCCATTGAAAGAATACTTTTATTTTCGAATAATGAAAGGAATTTCGAATAACATCCTCAACCAAAGGTTAACCATTGAAGTTTCAAAAAGATGCTATTTTGAAAGAAGGAATTTTATTCAATGATTAACAAATAAGGAAATATATTGTTCTTCAATCACTTTATGATTTTAGTTGGATATTCGTTATATAAACGGAAGAATAGAACATTTAATGAACAAAATATTTCATAAATCTGAATATGAATTATCGTTTGAGTGGATGACCTAGTTGGGTCTTAATTAAATTATTCTTTGAAAATTTTATTAACAATTATTATTGCATATATAATGCATTGTGTAAAATAACAAAAAAAACTGATTGGAAGTGGAACTAGAAAAATAATAACTACTCCATATCAAGCAATATTATCAACCGGCGAAGAAAATGACCAGCTCAATTGGTTTGGCACATAGCAACTAGCTAGGATGATTAGCTAGACTTCCATCGTATTAATTAAAATTTCGACTAGTTAGGAAATTAACTAGTCGTTCATGATAAAATATGCAACTAAGCATATTTCAGTTTGTTCAAAAAAAGAAAATCGCAATATCGTAACCACTAAAGAATTTATGGCTACCTGGATGACAATTTCAGAATAAAGAGTTTTCAAATTTGGGCCGAGAAAGGAAATTATAACTCTAAATCGAGTGGTCTTGGCATCAAAACAATCGATAGCCCCTTATCAAATATTTCTTTCCAATTAAATGGTACACTTAGAGGTCCCTCATTCACATACTTTATCGGGTCTCAACTCGAATTGAATTCGGAATACCAATATCAAATTGATACCCTTACTATGATTTCAAAGTTCAATATACAATCTCATCTCGAATAGAAGAAAAGGATTCCCGAGGAATCTATGGATATTAGATCATCCATGTTTTTAACAATTTGTTAGATATTTACAATCTCTACTGAGAAGAGTAAGTATGAAAGAAGAACCAAATGAAGATATACATTATAAATATTCGTCAATTAGTTGAGGAAAATATACTAAAAATTCCTCGGATAGTTGAAATAAGGTATAAATAGCTCTGAGCCGAACAAGAAGATCATAATCTATGAATGAAGATTCATGGATCAACTAAAATAATTGAACAAATCCTGATGCAGAGAAAGACTATTCAAGTTGTTGGTCACATCTGAAGTTCAAAGTAGGGAACTAAAAGGATTGCCTGATATGACTTATCAAGGCAATGCGAATGATAAACAGTTTGGAGGGAGTAGTGTGACGATGAGTAGATGCCAAAATAATTCACTAATTTTTCTAACCCTCGTCATTATCCGTCCGAGGATGATCCCATCTCTTCATTTTCACAATTCCATATTTTAACTAGTGTCTCCCTCAATCATCATTTAAAGTCACTTACTAACTTGACTTTCGTAGGTATATCTGTCATTCCGGTGTTTTACCTTGAAGACCTTTCTCAGAATTATTCTAAAAGCATCTGTTAAGACGATAAGGTCCTGCTACACGCATCCGTTACTAATTACAAGTGGTCAGTTCCCCCTGGGAACAGATCAAAGAGATCTCTCAGGGATCTCAATGCAGTCCATAAGTTCGGTGGCATGTGTGTGTAATTGAACATACATTACCGAATATATTAGAGGTCTACGAGTATATATACGTAGTCTCTGACATCATTTCTACCGAAGAATTCCACTCCGGACTCATCGGTCTATCCTTTCAGAAGGTTTTAAGATCGAACCATCGCTCATTGTAATCTTATGTCATTTAATTGTAGACATGCCATCAATTCTTGACGCTCCTGATCCTTGAGCTAAACGATCATAACCTTACATGTTAAAGGCACTAATAATATCATGTGGTGTACTTGCCTTATGATGACATTCTTATATTACATTCAAATCTTCCTAAATGGAAATAAAAATCCTCAAGGGTAAATCTGATACTATCTCTGCTGAATTCGTTATTCATACGGTATTCAAATCCTCATTGGTAAAATAATACCTTCAACTAGTTGGGTAGTAACCTCAACTATTTCTTAATAATTAGACTTCATGGTTCTCACATGTGATGCCCCTTCATGGGAAACCTATAAAGAACTACGAGTAACAAAGCTCGTGTTATCCAAATGAACATATGATGTTGGTAATACCATTTTTACCCCAAATTCCCTAGAGACTCAGCTCCGAGTTTTACATCCATATCCTTGCCAAATCATATATGATTCTAATTTTTCTTCTCATCATTCTGATAATCTCCAATAGTTCTATTAGTCACACTTTAATACCTCAAATATACACTTATCCTAACCTACAAATGGGGGCTACATCCGGTAGTCCAATGATGAACTATATATGAGCTCTTATGAAATCTCGCATCTAGACAAACTCTTAACACTCTCGTCTCTAATTACTATAACTTATCGCTCTGATACCATTTCTGTAACACCCCCGAATCCGGGGTTAGGAATCTGGGTCGTCACGCAATCCTTCAATCATGTGTAACCTGTCTTAACTCTATAATCCAATAACTCTATATCACAGACCCCCAATCTCACACAAAAACATACACACACACACAAGTTATAGTCTTAAAAATGATGTACATAATGTAATCTTCTTTTATTACAACTTAAATGTACTTTATATGATCTTAAACAATTATTCGTAACCTCTACATGAAGTTATAATAATTACTACTGACATCTTATACCTATCTGAATACTCTGGTTCACCTGAGACAAAGTTGTAAGGGATTCTCCCCACAATTTCAAGTGACTAAGCCCCACGTTGTCATACTGGTAATCTGTTGTGTTGTGACATTTAAAAATAAGCAAGAGTGAGCAATAATACTCAGCCATAATAATCAACAGTATGAAAAGACTGTTAAAGAAATTATATTAATCTGTAAAAGGATACGTATTTATTCAAAGTAGTTTTCTTGGTGATACACACCTCCTTTCAAAATGATTCTTTGACTGACTTATTAGTCTGCAAATATCTTAATGGTAAACCCAACGCCTAGGCTTGGTTACGGTATTGCATCTCAATTCTAATTGGAAGAATAGGACATTCACCGGAGCCCCCGAGATACGATGATTAGTCATATAATGGTATCATTCTCTACATGTATATGGACGACTTCCTTACATCCTGGTTGTCACCCTAGCCACATTCGGGCTTTTTATGTTTTCCCTTTCTTCCGGGTATGTATTGCATACTTCGTATGTGTTAGATAATGAATTACACACATGGGGGGTGAATGTGTTTTTATGTTTTTATTCTTTTCTTGAAGTGTTTATGGTTATGAACAAAGTAAATTAAATCTTGCAGTGAGATGTGTTAATACTGAAATTAAACAAGCAATAACAGTGAACACAAACTTCAAAACTCACTTAATTTTATATTAAAATTAAGAATATTTCACTACAAAATTTCTAGGCTCTTTATTGCTAAGGAGCTTAGCTTCTTTCTTTCTTAAGAGAATACAAGATTTTTCTTATCTAAATTATTACTGTTAACAAAGCATCCGGTGTTTACTTCATAGAACAGTAAACACTGGTTATTACACAGCATGCAACAATATGTACTAAACCTTATTTTTAGATAATCAAACCTTTCTATTTCTGGCTTAGTGAATCTTTTCTAATCTTGCATGCCTATGACTTTGCTTTGCCAATTAATCTTGGCCTTTGATCTTGTACTCTTCAAGCTGCTTTTTGTAGACTTGTCAATCCAACTGATTGGATTGTTTTTTATTGTTAATCTTGGATATTGAACTGGTCTGCACTTTGCACTTTGAGTTTTGCCTTGAGATCTCCAGTTTGGTATATAGAGAACTTTACATCTCCATAAGTATAATGGCTTATCAAGATCTTTCATTACGCTATAGTTATTTTGACTTGTAGAGGTCTCTGAGTTGTCTATAGGAGAATTTAGCTTGTCAAGTTCTCTCATCTTCATATCTTCACTTTGGCTTATCGATATCTCTGAGTTCTCTAGTGACTAACTGACTTGTCGATAACTCAGAGTTCTCTAGTGATATTTGACTTGTCGATATCTCAGAGTTCTCTAGTGAAATTTGACTTGTTGATATCTGAGTTCTCCAGTGAAATTTGACTTTTTGATATCTCTGAGTTCTCTAGTAAAGAAATGACTTGTCAATATCTCCTATCTTCATGTCTTCAATCTGGCTTGTCGATATCTCTGAGTTCTCTAGTAGCTTTCCTGACTTCTCTATAAGTCATTCTGGAGTTCTTGATTGACTTCTCTGTAACACTAAATCCGTGACTTGTAAAGATCTCGACTTATAACATTTTTCTCAAAACACATTTATTCAACTCCAAACTTCTTCATAATTATTCTGAGGCATGATCTTCTTGATCTTCTTCCAGATAGAATTCTTAGGCTTGATATTGTTTACAGAATAAGACTCCAGTCTGCTCTTTGACATTTTTACATACTTTCAATGTTACAATATAAAATGCAAACTAAGATTACAATACAACTTACTTAGGGTTGTCAATTTGACTTAGTCTTGTTATAGTACAGACATTTCTTGCACAACAATCTCCCCCAATTTGTGAGAAGATTCCTTAACAAAAATTCATGCCTGTTAACAAGACTAACCCCAAGCTTCAATGGAAAACAAGATTAATACATAAAAATTGACACAACTACAACATTAATACATTATGAGATTTCTTAAGTTTAAATAGTTACAACATTTAGGTAAAGACAGTTTTTGCTTCTGTTTCTTCTCTAATGAGATCCTTTAAGTAAACAAGAATTTCAAGTTATTCTATGATTGGTGTCTCACTTAGAGCTTCTACAAGTTTGATTCTTTCTCTCATTGGATAACCATTTAACAAATCAATCCTAAATCTTGTGAATTTGCCAGCTTAGATGTTTAAAAAATTTCCATCTTAAGAAATTCTACTCATTCCTTTGGCCTTGAGTTCTTCTGATCTTTTCATGTACATTTCAATCTCCTCATTGTATTTCCTTATCCTCTCCTCAGATTCAGCTGTATTCCTTGCACTTCTTTCCTCCCTTTCTATCAACCATTCAGCTAAAACATATCTCCATGCTCTTGTAGCAGTATCCTTATCCTTGAGTAGACTTATCACTCTTTTAATTTTTGTGGGAGAGAGAGTGTCCATTAAGGTACAGCCTAGAAATGTGAAGGATCCATCTTCATAATAGATTCTTACTTTCCTTAGAGTTACAACCCAGACTCTAACTATTTCCTCAGCTAGTTGTTGAAAATAATCTTCATATGAGATGCACCAGTTTAAAGGTAGAAAATCACTCAGCTTGAAACATTTCCAGATGGCCCTTTCAGTGACTTCCATTTTTTCAGTAGGCTTAGCTTTCTTAGGTTTCCTCCCAACAGACTTGTAGTTAATTTTGAGTGAAGGCTTTACAGAGGGTAGGATTGAGATTTTCTTGAGAAATGTTTGGCTTGAGGTGATTGGTATCTTTAGAAGGGTTGGCAATTTGTCTGTATATAAATTTAGGCTTAGAGGTTTGAGGTGGTTTGATGTTTGAGATTGTTGACTTTGAAGGCTGACCTTGAGTTGTTTGGATTTTTAGGGTTTGTTGTGGTTCTGAGCCATCATGCCTTTTCTTGTTTCTTCTTTCTTCTCCTATTTTCTTGTCACCTTCCTTTTTCTCTTCCTGCTTCCTGTCCTCGCTACTAGTTGTTTTTGAAGATTGACTTGGATTTGAGCCAAATGGTTTTTGTCTATCATCCTTCTTCTCATCATCATCCTTGTCATTTTTTAGATTGTATTGAATGTTTGGCAACATGGTGTCAGCATTTACAAGATATCTATCCAAGATCTTTATCATCTCAACATCCTCATGCTTCTTGGTCCTTTTGTGCTTTAGATCAGACTATAAAGTCATTGTAACAACCCAAATCCGGGGTCAAGATTTGGTGTCACTAAACAATCATTATATAAAATAAAGAAATAAATAAATAACCCCTTGAATCCGGATCGTTTACAGGTTATGGTATGAAACAAGAATATAATCTTTTACAACTTACAACAGCTAAAATACAAATGAAAATACCTTTATCCTAACGCTCTTGTCATATTCCACTAACTTCTTCATCCTCTCGCAGCGAAGATTTCTCTAACGTCTGCTATCTATCAAAGCTATTCACTTTTATCCTTATATGTTTCTGGCAAAAATAAGAATTTACAAAGCAAGAGTGAGCAAAAAATGCCCAGCAAGTATATAAATTGAGTTTCAAACATTAATATCAAAAAAAACTTCCGGACAAAATCTCAAAACAATTTTAAACAATTCTATTTTTAATAAGTGAGCGAATAAACGTTGGCTGTCCCCACCCTTTAACTAAAATCCAAAAATGACAAGCGATTCCCCGATTCATCTCCTGAATCAAGGTTTTGTCCGGTTTTGGAATCATGAAAACCTTTCGAGAGAGAATGCCGTAATGGCGATCAACAATAAATTAGACTGGACACTAGTTCGCATCTATATTCAGCTGATTAGTCAGAATATAATGCAGACCTATATCTCAATATATAGATCTAGTCGGGTCCCCAGGCACTACGGCCCATCTCGAGGCACCAGTCATCCCGGTCCTCAGGATTAAGTAAAACTCAATCCCCAAAATATCACTATCCAGCCCGTAGAGTGTTTTGATGTCAAATCATTTTGAATTCAAAACATCCCAATTCAGGGTTCGCAAATAACCCGAAAGAATGGGTATTTGCTCAAGAGAGCAATCGAATTACAGGAACAAGAATAAAAGAATCATGCATAATCAGAGTAATTGCAGCGAAATGTAAAATATTTAACTATTCTGAACTTAGAATAGGATCGAAGAAATAATTGCATAAAATCAGGAACACTTGCAGTATTAAAAAAAATCAAGAATACTTGCGTAAGAAGACTTAAAATAAATATCACTTGAACAATAAATGATGATAGGGATACTTGCCTTAATAAGCTTTAACCGCTATTACTGGTTGACTTTGGTTCGACTTTGATCGTTCATCTTTATCGTCAAACTACTATCCTATTCTGGATACGATCCCAACATTCAGACCCTTCAGTTGGAACTTCGTTGATCTCGACGTCTAATCACTAGATCGTTCCTAGTCCGATGTCAAATCTCGGGTCTTCCGTCTAAAACCTACAGGGTTGAAATACCCTAATTCAGATAACCGTTTAAGCTTAACATCAAATCGTTATTCTATTCTACCCATACGATTTCATAACCGAATTCATATTTATATGTATTATCGAAATACAAATAGAAATTAGGGTTCACATCTTCGAAACTCGGTTCGGTATTTATTTTCAGAAAATACGTATACTCGTCGTTTTGAAAAACAGGGTAATCGATTATTTATAAATTATCTTGTCTCAATCACAGTCAAGTTCATATAATATAATTATATATGGTTATTCGACGTCTCCGATAATTATAGGTTACGTTCCCGTATTTCCGGAATTAATTTCCCGAAAATCGGGCAGCGTTTCCTTTGTTTATCGGCCTACCCGTCGAAATCAAATCGACATCAATCCACAACAACAATCCAATCACAACAACCACACCCAAACACCATTCGCAATCCCAATCACCAATACAATTCAATTATTTTTATGTTTTTATTCGTATTTTATGTTTTCGTTCGTATTTTTATTTTATTCGTAGGACTTAGATAAAAATCATCACCGTCCACTATTAGTTCGTTTTTAGAACTCATTACTAATAGCGGCATAATTTATTGGTACCCGTTAATTACGGGTGTCCTAATAAATTTCACCGATTAAAATAATATATAATTCCTGCAATAATTAAATCATAAAATCAATCAGCAATTAATCACATGATTAATTCCAAAAATAAATTTGAAATGCAATACTCGAACCAATAAGCAGAACAATTGAACAAATCATACTGTCAAAACAATCAATCACAGCAAATACTTCGGCCAAACACACAACCGAGACACACACACACTCATCACACACTGAACACACACATACAACACGACACACACACACACTCAACACACACGCTACGTACACACACGACACTAAACACACACACGCACGCGCATCACACGCGCAACACACACTCGACACACGCACAACACACACATTAAACACGATATATACACTGCAAGCAAAGGAAGAAGAAGAAAGGGGCAAAAACGAGATGAATATAGGGGAGAAATCGAAGAAACAGAAAGGAAACAAAAAAGGGGGTGGAACCGATGGTGGTTACAGGCGGAGAACAGCGGCGGCGGCAAAACGCAGCAAGGGAGAGGGAGAGAAAACGAGGAGAGATGGGGAAGGGAAGAGAAACAAAAGAAGAGAGATTTGAAGGTGAGAGAGAGAGCGAGAAGAGAGAATTGAGAGAGAGTTAAGAAAAATTTAGAGCCTGCAAAGAGAGAGACATGAATTTGGGGGAGAGAAGTCGTGTTTATCTAATTTAGAGTCGTATTTGTTCTATTCCCTGACTCGTACAGGTCAAACTATACCCCGGATCGAAAAAGTCAAAACACAGAAAGTGTTCAGAATTATCAGATTAGGTTAGGAAGGTGTTTTCGGAAGAGTTTCGAGTTGTAAAAATGCAAGAATGGTTGAAGTGGAACGATTTCTGATTCCAAAAAGTAATTTTATAATTAGGTAAAATAATCATTATTAATTCTATAAATCCTTATAAAATCATATGGTAATCCAAAAATTACCAGAAAAATACCAAAATTATTTAGATTGAATTATGGATAATTGGAAATTAAAATATCTCACTTTTATCAGAAATAAGCATCCAAATATTATTATCCATCATCAAATAATTCACCAAAATTCACATAAAAATCACATAATAATTATTTATTGAGAAAAATAATTACATAATATTTCCCAGACGTTACAGTCATGATCAACCTCATATTTAATCTGACACAGAGTTTAGGAACAAGAAAGTGTTTGCTTTGTTTGGTTGTTGGGTAGATGTAGACTACTCCTTAGTGTGGATATAGATAGGCTTCTGGAAAAGCTGCTATATGTGCATTCTTGAGCTCATAGAGAAGTTGAGTGTCTTCTGGAATAACAGGTTTTACCTTATCAATCATTATATCTAGTTCAGATGCTCTTAGAGTTTTGAGATTTGGAAGAGACACCTGAAGACATCTGTCCACACCCCCATCATTGATATTCACCACAATCCTTTTTTCTAAGAAATTAACAATTTTTATAACCACTGCCCTGATGAAGTTTATGTTCTTGGTTAAGGCTTTCTTGTAGGTCATGTAGTTATTTTGAAGAGATATTCTTAGTACTGCAAGAAGTTCACTAAATTCTTGGTCTTGATTGGGTCCTTCTGCAGCCTTTTGAAGTCTTTCTTTACCAATATCAACTTAAGCACTAGAGCTTTGACCAACCTAAATAGGCTATTTAAATTTAGCTTTAACGTTCCCGGATTGTTGAATCATAGACTCAATCTCCCCCTTAGTCTTGGTGACAGGCATGTGGAGGGGAGTTGAAATTTTTGGCCTTATGTCTTCAGGTAATGAGGGCAGTGGAATGTTGAGTTTCCCCATGATGGTTCCCAAAGCAACAGAGTTCTGCATTTGGAGATGCTTATGGGAGTCCATCAATGTCTTGACATCAGATTGTTGACTTTTTACTAGAGAAGTCAAATCCTGAACTTGAGCATTGAGAGAGGCATTTGAGGTCTCTAAAGAAGCTGTGACGCCCTCCAAACCCGGGGTCTAGGTTTGAGGGTCACTAACCGATAAATAAAACTAAAATAGGCACAACAGAATAATATACTAGATATGACCCCTTGCATGTGACTGGGCCGATCACAGTTTAAAGTATGGAACATGCACTAAAATAAACCAAATATTATTACAACTAACAAGTCTATTTAGTTTTAGAACTTATTCAAATTTTATTACAAACCTCTAGACTAGTCAAGCATCCCAAAATAGTCTACCTGGAAAACACACCAAACTATTTACAAGCATTCGACTTCTGATCAAACCTGTAACTCAAGCCTACTCTGGCTTAGCTGAAAGATTAGAATATTAAAATAAGTATGAGCGAAAGAAATGCTCAGCAAGTAGTATAAAGTGTGCTTGAAATGATAAACCACATTTTAATAATAATTGAACAACAGGATAAAACCAGTGATATTTGATCAATAATAAAAGCTTCACAAGCTATCAACGATAAATGATAATTTCTAGATTGAAATCTATCTCCGACGGACGTACTATCACATGTTGATCAGCCCGTGTGATAGTACTGGATCATGATTCATAGAAACATGTCCCAAAACACGAGTACTCAAATAAAAAGGCAATATATCTGCATGTGGCACAAGTTATATCATAATATTTTATATGATGCATAACCCTCCGCTGGACTGTCCGCCCCGGTCACTTACGCATTCATCCAATCCATAAAACATTTTGATCAAAGAAGTCGAATCAAACAACATCCTTAACAATATAACTCCCCATTTCTCATGTCCAGAGTTATCTCAAAAACCGATGGAGAAATAACTAGAACAATTAGTTATTCGCTAATCTCAATTCAACGTTCCACTGTATAGAGTAATTTGTAGCGAAATATAAAACGTTTAACTATTCTGAACTTAGAATAGTATAGGAACTGAAATAATAGAGTTCAGAATCAATATCACTTGAATGATAAGTGAAGATATAAATACTTGCATAACAGGGTTCATAATAATCATCACTTGAACAATAAGTGAAGGTAGGGATACTTGCCTGATATGCTCAATAACTTCTTATTATAACCCTGGCTTATAGCTGCTGGCTACTATCTCCGTCTAACACTTGACTTCACTCCTTGCTACTCGATTCTATAAACAAAAGGACTATCTTAATTGACAGAACGAAACTCAATTGACGTAACTATGCGTCTTGACATCTACCCGATCGTTTATAACTAATCATGGAATTTTAAAACTATAAACAGATAGCATGCATATCACGTAACACGTAATCATGTCATTCATATATCATGTAATCTGATATTTCATGTAACACATAAGTCAGGTTGTCAAAACATAGGTTTCAGTACGTTTAGAATTGGAATCGGGTCATTAATAGTGTTTATCGATTAAATTTCGACTCAGAATAACTCACAAATCAAATGACATTGTAATACAAAAGGAATTAGGTCTCAAAAGTATTTTTATTGAAAGTGTAATATTTTTCTAAGTCTGTACGCGTTCGTTTCGTATTAAACGGACTAACGGTTCATTTGTTACGAATAAAAATAAGAGTTAAATAGAATTAAATCAATTAATATAAATATTAATTGATTTTTAAATACCAAAATATAATTTTTAAAAGCTTAAAAATAATTTTAGGAATTATTTGAATTAATTATAAATAATTGTATTTTAATTTACCATTTATAAATAAAATTAATTAATTAAATGAATTAACCAATTAATTAAATCTATAAATAATTAATTAAAATAAATTATAAATAATTAAAACAAATATATATTTTTGAAAATAATAACAGAAATAAATTTTGGAATTTAAAATAATTAAGAAAATAATTTTTAGAATTATAAATAATAAGTAAATGATTTTTGAAATTAAAATAACTGATTTTTGAAATTAAGAAAAGAATTTTGAATTATTTATAAAAGAAAGTTCCACAAACAGTTTTTATATTTTTGAATTTGGGGAAATAAGATCAAAAGAACTAGGGTTAGGGTTTAGTTCGGGTCTGGTAATGGGTCGAAGCCGGGTCGGTTTTTCCTTAAATTCCGGCGAGGCTCGAATCCGGCGAAATTTCGGTAGAGCTCTGGTGGCCCTTTCGATGCCCAAAACCCAGTCGAAACCAGCGTAATTTTGATATGTTTCTGTTCCTAGCAATTCAACAACATGAATGTAAACATCAGCCGCCCGAATCAACGATCCAATCGTCGATTCCGACGATCTGCAGCCCGCTGCCGGCGACTACTCCGGTCAAAATGCAACCCCCCCAATTTCTGAACCAAACTCAATGATTTTTATGCCAAAACAAAGCTTACAAACACACGAATTTAAATCAATAATCATATCAAGTAATCGAACACAGAATTGGCCAGAAAATTAGAAAACAACGACTACAGCGTCGTTTTCTGATGAACAACTATCCGGGTTCCAACAATCACAATACATACATGAATCAATAGAAAATTAAACGATCTATTTACATATAACATCAAAACATCGAAACAATTCACATACTTAAAAACCCCAAATTGGACAATCATAATCGAAAATCGAAATTTTAATTTGATTCGCCTGTGATAAAGCTGATGATTGATGAAGATTAAACGGTTTCTAAGCTTCGTTTTGATTACTGAAGCTTCAAGAACGGAGTTCAAAATCATTGGGAATCAATGAATCAATTTCAAGATCAAGATGAACATAAACCCTAATTCCCAAATTGGTTTTCTATTTTTCTGAAATTTGTAACAAAATTCAGTAATAAAATACAATTTTTACCTATTTATATTAACAGGAAATAATTACCCAAAAATCAAATAAGGGTGTTTTTACTCCCATAATTAGAATGATTAAGCCCCCAAATAATAATTACGAGGAATAATTTTAAAAGCGATAAAATAAAAAATTTATATCAAAATTTCCCAAAAATTGCGAAATAATTCAAAAATACGAAAATACGGGGTATTTGAAATACGAATAATTCTCTAAAAATAAAAAAAGTGAATTTTGTGGGCTTTAACGTCCCGGTGGGGTCCCGATCCATTATTTTTGAAAAACAGAAAGATTCCTAAATTAACAGAAAACCCCGAAAACACATAAATTACATTCAAATGCACAAAAAAGAAATAAAACGAATACCTCGATAAAGACGCAAGTAAATACGAGTCCAAATTGCAGATCGATTCATATAAATGCAGTTTAAACACTTATTAATTACTCAAAAAATTTTCTGGTTGACACGGGAATACAAATAGCATTTTATAACACGTAATATCATGGCAATGAACATTTTAACTTATACAAATACATAATATTCATTTATTTAACATAAATATTCACATAATTTTCCCGGATATTACAGAAGCCATTTGTGTCTTTATATCTTGAAAGTCTTGTGGAGAGGAGTGTGAAGTAGAGATAGCAGTAGATGGTCCAAATGTAGCTTGCAAATGTTTCCAAATTTCATCCATAACCAAAGGAGAAGGAGTGTATCTTGCAGTGTGCATTTGATCCAGCTTCCACCTTGTGTCATTGGAGTTTGTGATGTGATCTTAAACTATCTTGTGCAAAGCTACAAAGGAGTCTTTTAGTTGTGTGACACTCTTATCAATCCCGCTGAGATCATACCTTGACATCTGTTCTGAGAAAGTTTTGAATTGGTTTTTGATCTCAGTCTGAGAGGGGATAATTTGATCCATCTTTTCTCTCACCATTCTCATAATCTTGTCTTGATGTCTAGTCAATGTGATTTGAAGTGCTTTTCCAAAATTGTGGAAAGACTTGATTTGAACTTTGTAGATATCATTGATGGCATCATACACCTCTTGGGGAGTTAGGGATCTAGCATTGATTCCCAAAATGGTGATGTACTCCTTTCTGAACTTAGCTAGCACAACATCCATCTCAATGGTGAAGTCCTTATCCAGCCAAGCATCACAGTTAGCATCCTGACCAACTTCATCAACAAAGTTTGCTTGGTTTTCTTCAACATCAGCCTGGTAGGTGAGCATGATAGCTTGGTAGTCCTGGTTTGACAGGTTGGATGTGAGTAGCTGTTATGATATCTGTGCAAGGCCTCCAAGTTGATCAACTCTAAGATCTTTAATGGTGGAAGGTTGATTTGCAGTATTCTGGAGCCATTGGGAGATTAAGTATGGTTGTTGAGGTTGTGAGGTGGATGGTTGAGGGTCAGAACCACCTGTGACTGGAGTCACAGTTAGACTCACATATTTCTCTGTGTTTATGACAAGTTATTGTTCCTCACATCTAGTGAGAACCTCCAATTGAATTGGAGGGGATTTGACTGGGTTACAGTCATGTGCACCAGTCTCAAACCCTTGTGTGTCTTGCACCACACTGTCACCTGAATGTGCTATTCTTGCCTCCTCTATGACAGGATCATTGGCAATTGTACTCCCAACTTTAATTGTCAAGGTAATCTTAGCTAGGGTTTTGAGGGGAATTGTTTTTGGAATAGGAACCTCCAATTGAATTGGAGAGGATTTAGATAGCTCCCCCTCAGGAGTACTACCCTCAAACCTAACAGCCTGTGAAGGCTGATTTGCACATGAAGATGTATTTGTAACATCCATGGGGTCTTCAGTAAAAACTGATGAATACCCCATGGTTTTGATGGTGTCATCAAGGTCTACCCCAGCTAGTAGCCTCTCACCATCTGATTGTAGTGTCTGGGTGGTGAGCAAGGTTTCTTGAACCAAGTCACTTGAATGAGCTTGCACTTGAGGAATGAATTCAAGTGCTGTATGTGAAGAAGAAATTTGTGAGATTAAGAGTTGTTATTCAGTAGTGAGTGTTGGAAACTCCCCTTGAATGGATGATGGAGCTTCAATAGATGTGCTCTCACTGTGTATGCCATCCTTATTTCTTCTACCATACACTTGAATTTGATCAAGTGTTGGCTGTGCAGACTCTTTAAAAGATGCATTGGGGAGAATTCTCTTTTCAATAGACACACCCTGTTCAGAGGATGTATCTATAATATGCTTTGTCCCCATTTTTACAACTGCATTATTTTGGGAGGATACATAGGTGGTTTGAGTGGTCAGCTCATATTTCTTAACCTTCTTTGTCCTTTTGACCAATAGTGACTCAGGTTCTGTATGTTCCTCACCAGTCTCATTCGTAACAGTTAATGTTTTCTCCTTTCTCTTCTTTTTACTCACTTCACCCTTTTGAGAGGATGAAGTGGTTGGCTTCCTAGCTGCTAATAATTTTGAAGAAATAGGCTCAACATGGGTAGGTTCCTGTGGGTGTGCCTGTGTTTGTGCTTCCACAGGCTCAGGAACCATTGTTGCACTAGGTTGGCTTGCACTGGTTCTCATGCCTGGCATAGAATAAGGGTAGGTCTTAAATCTTTCAATCATGAAAGGTGTTAACTTAAGACCTACTGGAACCTTATTCTTAGTAATAAGTGATCCAAATAGAATTTTGGACACTTGCTTACAGTTGTCAATTGTTAGATAATGAATCATACACAGAGGGGGGGGGGGTGATGTGTTTTTGTGTTTTTATGCTTTTCTTGAATATTTAAGGTGGTGAACAAAGTAAATTAAATCTTGTTGTGAAATGTGTTAATACTGAAATTAACAAGTAAGAACAGTGGACACATATCTTTCAAAATTCACTTAATTTTATATTAAAATTAAGAATGTTTTGCTACAAAATTTCTAGGCTCTTTGTTAATAAAGAGTTTAGTTTCTTCCTTGAGAGAATACAAGATTTTTCTTATCTAAATTGTTACCACTTACAGAGCATATAATGTTTACTTTATAGAACAGTAAACATTGGTTATTACAAAGCATGCAACAGCATGTACTAAACCCTATTTTTGGAAATTAAATCTTTTTATTTCTGGCTTAGTGTATCTTTGCTAATCTTGCACGCCTGTGACTTTACTCTGTCAGTTAATCTTGGACTTTGATCTTATACTCTTCAAGCTGCTTTTTGTAGACTTGTCAATCCAACTAATTGGATTGTTTGTTGATTGGTAATCTTGGATGTTGAACTGGTCTGCACTTTATACTTTAAATTTTACCTCGAGATCTCCAGTTTGGTATATAGAGAACTTGACATCTCGATAAGTATACTGGCTTATTGATATCTCTCATTACTCTATAGTTGTTATTAGATATATTTGATAATGTCATGACTAATATGATTTGTGTTTAGTTTTCAGATCTTACTTAACAGGACAAATCAGTACTTAACTGGAAATCAACATTTATACTAAAATCAGAACTTAAAGTTGTCAGAACTTAAGTTATCAGGAGATATTTATCAGAAGATAATATCAGGACTTAAGGAGACTTTCAGATAAGGAAGGTGGCTGATTGTAAGGAAAGAAGATCAAGACAAATGCAAGAAGAGATATGCATGAAGAAGGAATTCTATGAAGAATAGAATAATTGGAAGAAAAGATAATTAGTTGATATATTTTAGGAAGCAGAATTATATTCCATATCAATTAGAGATTATCTTGTAACTGTGTAGTATATAAACACAGACATAGGGTTTACACTATATGTGTTATCATAATCGAAGTTATTAATTATTGTAACCCTAGCATCTCTCGTGATAATTTGTTCATCACTGAGAGAGGACAGTTCCATATTGTAACAGAGTTTAATAAAGCTTGTTTTCTGTTACTTATGTTCTTTAATTCGATTTGATTGTGATAAACACTGTATTCAACCCCCTTCTACAGTGTGTGTGACCCAACAAGTGGTATCAGAGCAGATCTGTTAACACACAAACAGTTTAAGATCTGAAAATAATCATGTCTGAAGAAGAACAAGCTCCAACCAAGCCCACCAAAACTGAAGAACCTCCAAAGACTCAAATCCATAGTCGATATGAGACTATTAGAGTTCCCATACTGAAACCATCTGAATATTCCATATGGAAGGTGAGGATGGCTATGTTTCTGGAAGCTACTGATCCCGAATACCTTGACAAAATCAATGAAGGACCACACAAGCCAACCAATCTCTCTGTTGTAGTTGCAGGTAAAACATCAAAGTCTGTACCAAAGGAGAAGAGTGATTACACTGCTGAAGATATCTCATCAATTGCTAAGGATGCTAAGGTACGACACTTGCTGCATAGTGCCATTGATAATGTAATGTCAAACAGGGTAATCAACTGCAAGACTGCAAAGGAGATATGGGATGCTTTGGAGACAAGATGCCAGGGAACCGATTCAATTAAGAAGAACAAGAAGACTATACTCACTCAAGAGTATGAGCACTTTGACTCAAAGCCTGATGAGTCATTAACCGGTTTATATGACAGATTTGTCAAACTCTTGAATGATTTGTCACTAGTTGACAAGGAATATGATTTTGAGGATTCAAATCTTAAATTCCTGTTAGCACTTCCTGAAAGTTAGGATTTGAAGGCCACCACTATAAGAGACAACTATAATCTTGAAGAAACAACTCTTGATGATATTTATGGGATGCTCAAGACTCATGAACTTGAGATGGAACAAAGAAACAAGAGAAAAGGAAGAAAGTCAAGGACAGTTGCTCTTAAAGCTGAGGAGGAATTCCCCAAAGCAGCTGCCTCAAGGAAAGGCAAGGGAAAAGCTCTCATCACAAAGTCTGATACTGAATCATCAAGTTCTGCTACTGATGATGACTCTGAAACTGAAAGCTTACCTGAGATGGATCCTGATAAAGAGATGATGAAGCTATGTGCTCTTATGGTGAAAGGAATCACAAGGATTGCATACAGGAAATTCAGGAAAGGAAAGAAGTTTTCCAGGAAAGGTGCAAGTTCTGATAAGAAGAGTTTTAGAAAATCTGAAGGCAAAGGAGGAAAGTCTGATAGGGGAGATTACACAAATGTCAAATGCTACAACTGTGGTGAGAAAGGCTACATATCTCCTGATTGCAAGAAAGTGAGGAGTGACAAAGGCAAGGCTCTTGTTTCAAAGAAGAAAAGCTGGACATACACTTCAGATTCTGAAAGTGAGGTGAATTATGCCTTGATGGCAAATGCTGATAGCAGTTCTGATGCTACTGAGTTAAAGGTACCTCAAACTACTTATGCCTTTCATACTGATGATATTAATGAGTTGAGAAGATATCTTAAAACCATGTTCATTAGTTATAGAGATCAAACTTTAACATGTGAAAGATTAACTTATGAAAATCTTGCCTATAAGAAGAGGAATGATTATTTAGAAAAAAAGTTAGTCATGTTCCATCAAACTCAGAAAGATAGAGATGATGCCTTTTATGTTAGGGATGAAATACTTAAAATAAATGAATCTCAAAAATTGAGTTAGAAAAGGAAAAAGAGATTATCAGGACTTGGATTAACTCCGGCAGAACAACTCAGAATTTGTTAAGTAGTGAAAACCGGAAAGAAGGCTTAGGTTATGGAGATGATAAGAATGATAAGGGAACTGTAGAAATTGAGCATGTAGTTGTTAAACAAAAGCCTAAGGTAAATTCTGTTAAGTTTATAGCTGTAAAGTCTGATATTGATAAATCAGAAGTTAAAGAGAAATTAACTTCTGACAAACCAAAACAGGATAAGCCAACTGAAGTTAACATAGGCTTAATGACAAATAAGCAGCTTAAGCATAAGCTGAAAGATGTTAAGAATGTAAACAAGGTAAATCCACCTAGGAAAAATAGGAATGGAAAGGAAGGTGTGAATAAAAGTAATGATTATAAGCCTGTTCCTAATGCTCCTAAAAAAACATGTCATAACTGTGGAAATTCTAACCATCTGGCTTCTTTTTGCAGGAAAAATAAGAACATAAACTCCTTACCTTCAAAGTCAGGAGTTAAGAGTCAGTCTGTTAGATATAGGCCACAAAATCCTTGTTTTTATTGTGGTAGTTTATGGAATTCCATTTATACTTGTAAGGAATATCATAGTTTGTACTATGATTATTATCAAATAAAACCTTCTTTAAAGAAAGTTAGCATTGTTCCTTCTAGTATAAGTTCTGATACAAAGTCTGATAGTGTAAATGCTGATAAGAAAAATGTTAACATAAACTCTGATGCTAAATCCGCTGCAAATGTTAACAAACTTAATAAGGCCAAAGGATCCAAGCAAGTATGGGTCCTTAAAATTAATCATTAGTGGTCTTTGTGATTGCAGGGTAACAGGAAAAACATCCTAGTTCTGGACAATGGATGTTCAGGACATATGACTGGAAATAAAGCCCTGCTATCAGATTTTATGGAGAAAGCTGGCCCAAGTGTTTCTTATGGAGATGGCAATATGGGAAAAACTTTGGGATATGGCAATATCAATCTGGGGAATGTCATCATTGAAAAAGTAGCTCTGGTCTCAGGACTTAAACACAATCTGCTCAGTGTTAGTCAAATCTGTGACAGAGGTTATCATGTGGATTTCTTTGAAGAACACTGTGAAGTTGAAAGAAAATCTATAGACAAAGTTGTTCTGAAAGAATACAGGCATGGTAACATTTATGAAGCCAAGCTTTCAACAAGTACTGATGGTTCTGCAATATGTCTGTTAAGTAGAGCATCAATTGAAGAAAGCTGGAATTGGCACAAGAAACTCTCTCATCTAAATTTCAATAATATAAATGAACTAGTCAAGAAAGATCTTGTGAGAGGACTGCCAAAATCAGTATTTACTCCTGATGGCCTTTGTGATTCATGTTAGAAGGCAAAACAAAGAAAGTCTTCTTTCAAGAGCAAGACTGAATCATCAATTCTTGAGCCTTATCACCTACTACATGTTGATCTATTTGGTCCAGTGAATGTCATGTCTATTGCAAAGAAGAAATATTCTATGGTCATAGTGGATGAGTTCACCAGATATACATGGGTGTATTTCTTGTACACAAAAAGTGAAACTGCATCTATTTTGATTGATCATGTCAAGCAACTGGATAAATTGGTCAAAGATTCTGTGAAGATCATAAGAAGTGTTTTATTCTTAAGACTCATCCTGAACAGCTATCCAAATTTGATCTAAAAGCTGATGAAGGAATTTTTGTTGGATATCCACTTTCCACAAAAGCATTCAGTCTACAATTTAAGAACAAGGGTTGTCATGGAATCTATCAATGTCTCTTTTGATGATAAGAAGATTACAGGACTTGAAGATTTCAATGATCATGATCATTTGAGATTTGAGAATGAAGTTTTAAATTCTGATATTGTAAATCCTGACAGTCTAAATCCTGATACTGCAAACTCTGATGGATTAAACTATGATGTTATTGAAACTGTGGTGACTACGCCAAAGGAAGATGCACCTGTGCAGGGGGAGCATACTGAAGATACAACCACATTTCAAGAAGCATCAGAACCTACAACAGGCTCTTCAAGTTCTGATTCATCAAGTTCTGATGGGCCAAGTTCTGATAATTCTGGAAACTCAAGTGCTGATATTTCTGGAAACTCAAATTCTGAAGGATTCAACTTAGAGAGCATAATTTCAGGGGAAGAATCAGAAATTGTTGATGAAGACAGCATGTATTATAACGACTCGTACATTTATGTAATATTAAATATGTAATTATTAAATAATTACATAAATAAAATATGTGTATGGGTTCAGTCAGCTGGATATTATTTTTGTTAATATTTTAATTAATTATGTGTGATTGTGGTGTTCGTGTATTAATTGTGTAATTCGTTGTGAAGCTGTGTTGTGTTACTTTTGTATTTAAAGGTGATTTTATTCAGGATTTATTTCTATAAATACTTGGGTTATCCCTAAAATCATTTTTATGGCTTCGTAATTTTATTAATTATTTTTAGGAGTTTTTAAAATTGAAAAATCAACATTTCCTCAATTATTTAGCCCTATATGATTTTCTGATTGTATTTATTTGTAAAATCTATATTTAATTCAGTAAATCTTTAAAAATTATGAAACTCATATTTATTGAAGTTGGGAATATTCCGAGAATTTTAAAATTATATTGGGAATTTTCGGGATTTATTTCACCCGCACGTTGATTCGTTTAATTGTTAAATACGGGTGCGAGCGGTGTTTCAAAAATGGTTTAAAAATTTTGGAATTCTTATTTTATTAGGATTTTATTATCCTGATAATTTTAAAACTTGTTTGGTATTTTTCCGGAATATCCTTGCCCGTGAAATTATTCGTTAAAATCTACTTTCGGGACAAACTGGACTGCGAATCTTCGTATTTATCCTAATGCTACGCGTCAGTCATTCAGAATTATTAGCTACGTGTTGCAAACGTGGTAAAAAAATGATGATAAATAAAAACACACCCGACCCACCCCTGTTCTACCCCCTGTTAATCTCTCAATTCCTCATCCTCCCGACTCAATATCTCTGTTCTCCTCTCAGTCTCTCTCTCGAATCCCTCATTTTCTTTGTTTCTTGTTCCAGTTGCTCCTCTTTCCTTTTCTTTCTTTCCTCCGTTGCTTCCAGTGTGCCGTCGTTGCTCATCTCCAGTGCGTTTTTTCGGCTGATCGGGTTCTATTTTTCTGTTATACATATACGCGTATGTGTATATATTTATATGTGTGTGGTAATTTGTTTGAGGGTGTGTGTGACTGCTTGGTCTCTGTTGTTGTTTCCGGTTTGGTGGTGTTCCTGGTGGCGCGTGAGTTATACGCGTATGTGCATTTGTGCGCAGTGAGTGTATTGCAAATTAGTTTATTATTTTATTAATTTTTAGTTTTTATGCAGGAACTATTTGAATGAATATGTGTGATATTAATAATTTCATGCGGGAATTGTATTTAATCGGCGAAGTTTATTTGGAAACCCGAATATTATCGGGCACCAATAAATTTTGCCGCCGTCCGCGATGAATTTATACGAGCGAACGGTGGACGGTGATGACGTTGTTCTGAGTCCTACGATTTAAAAATAAAAATACAAAATATGATATAAAACATAAAAACACGACTAATAATTAATAATTGTATTTAATTAATAATTGAGAATTTTGGGACTGCTATTGATGGCTGAAATTGGTGATTGGGTTTTGGATTGCGATTGACTACAGTTGTGTTTGTTTGGACGTCGAGATGTTCGACGGGTTAGCCGATAATCAAAGGAGGTGTTGCCCGATTTCCGGAAAATTTAATTACGGAAATACGAGGCCGTACCCAATGGCTATCGGAACGTCGATCGATTATATGTAACTATTTTGTACGAAATCTGATATATGTAGTAATGAAATACTTTACGGAAATAGATAACCCTAATTTCATAAAAGGATAAATATACCTATATTCTGAAAACGAACACCGAACCGACTTTCGAAGATGTGAACCTTAATTGATACGTGTATTATTACATGAAGTATTACAAGATGAGTTTTGTTAACGTTCGGGTAGATTGTTAACGAGGAAATGTCAAGCATAATTGAAAGTCTAAATTAGGGTATTTCGACTTTGTAGGTGCTAGTCGGAAAGCCCAAGAGTTGGCGTTGGATAGCCTGGTGGACAGTCGACGAGCTCAGTAAGGTTCCAATCGAAGGACCTGAGTTTTGGAGTCGAATCCAGGCTAATCTAGTGGTTAGACGTTAAAGTCCGAGCGTCCGTGTCGGCTCAAGGTCAATCAATAATATTTGTAAAGCTCTGCAAGGCAAGTACCCCTGACCATTCTTTTATGGTTCGGTATATATGAATAGCTGTTGTTTTATTCTCGTAATGGAACAGAAATGTTTTAAGTTACGTATCCCCCGTATTTGAAAATGCTGTTTAATATGTTTTTAGGGAAAAGTAACTTCTGAAAGTACCTATCTCTAAAATGTGATTAAAATAAAAGGAAGTTTCGAATAGTGTGCTGTGATAAAATTGTTTTGAAAAGAGATAGGTTAAAGTGGATTTGAAAACTAGATAAAACGAATCAGATATTGGATAACGTTGCATAAGTGGCTAATTCGGTTGTGCGCATTACATAACCGATTAGTCCAGCATAGATAATCAGAGACCTAGCTAGTCTCTGCGGATCCGATAATTTTGTGTGAAAGCCCGATCAGCTTTCCTAGACATTTTTTGTGATAGCCCGGCCAACTATCTTAGATAATTTATGTGGAGACCTGATCAGCCGTCCCCAGATAACATCCAATATATATCTGATTATGATTTAGTGGTTCCCGTAACGGAACAAATGATTTTGAGGTTCCCGGAGAGGAACAAGTTTTATAGGTCCTGTGATGGGACAAGTTTTATGGTTCCCGTAACAGAACAAATGATTTTGGGTCCCCGTAACGGGACAAATGGTTTTATGGGTCCTGCGATGGGACAGAAGATTTGAAAATGAAAGAAGCATGCTAAAATTGAAATTGATATTTATTCACAACACACAACTAATGATTTGGTTTTACAGAGCATGCTAGTTTTGATATCCAGTTTATACCTGTTTTACATATTTCTAGCAAGTTATGAATTCTGTTCCTATAACTGCTTTACTTTAAACTGTTTTACTGTTATTCATATAGTGGTGCTGCTGAGCAAGCAATTGCTCACCCTTGCAGAATATTTTATATGTATTGCAGATGCCTAGGAGATTCTTGCACGGTAGTCAGGGCAGAGTTCCAGTTCCCTTCGTGTCAGACTCCTCTGAGCGGGTTGTGTTGGACCAAGGGTGGTCTTTTGAGTTGCTGTGTTAAGTTAGTTGCGTCGGGTCGATTGTCGTAAGTTGGGTTGTGTTAGTTGTAACCTAAATCATACTTAAACCTGGAAAAGGTCTTGGTAAAGGGGTCGTAGTTATGTATTATTAATGTTTTAGATTGAATTATGATTGTTATTATTGTTGTTGATGATGTCAACTCCTGACCCCGGGGTTGAGGCCGTCACATGGATCATGGGGGAGCATCAGGTTCTAGAGAAAATCTTCCATCTGCAAGGAAGTGGACTAAAGCACATACACCTGACTTAATTATTGGAAATGCTGATGCATTTGTCTGAACTAGAATAGCTACATCAAATGAATGTCTTTATCACTCTTTTCTCTCTCAGACAGAACCAAAAAAAGTGGAAGAAGCTCTTCAAGATGCTGATTGGGTGCAAACAATGCAGGAAGAGTTAAATGAATTTGAAAGAAACAAAGTCTGGACCCTAGTGCCAAGACCAAAGAACAGATCTGTTATTGGTACAAAGTGGGTGTTCAGAAACAAAACTGATAGTGATGGCATAATTACAAGGAATAAATCAAGGCTGGTTGCAAAAAGATATTCTCAAGAGGAGGGAATTGATTATAATGAAACATTTGCACCAGTTGCTAGATTGGAAGCCATAAGGATATTTTTGGCTTATGCTGCTCACAAAAAGTTTACAGTCTTTCAAATGGATGTGAAAAGTGCTTTTCTCAATGGAGAATTGGAAGAGGAAGTATATGTTGAACAACCTCCAGATTTTGTAGATTCAAAATTTCCTAATCATGTCTACAGACTAGGTAAAGCACTTTATGGCCTTAAGCAAGCTCCAAGAGCATGGTATGAGACACTAGCTCAGTTTCATCTAGAAAGTGGATTTAACAGAGGGACTATTGACAAAACATTATTTTATCTCAACCATGGAAAGGACTTACTTTTGGTGCAGATATATGTTTATGATATCATTTTTGGTTCTACAAATGACAAACTTTGTAAAAGGTTTGCCAAGCTCATGCAGTCAAAATATCAAATGAGTATGATGGGGGAACTTAGCTATTTTCCGGGCCTTCAAGTCAAGCAGAATGAATAAGGCACTTTTATTTGTCAATCGAAGTACACCAGAAATCTGCTGAAGAAATTTGGAATGCAAGATTGTTCAAGTGCATCCACTCCCATGGCCACTGCAACAAAATTGGATAAGGATACTGGTACATCAGTAGATATTACTGATTATAGAGGTATGATTGGCTCACTACTCTATCTTACTGCAAGTAGACCTGATATCATGTATGCTACATGTCTTTGTGCGAGATTTCAAGCAGATCCAAGAAAACCTCACTTAACAGCTGTGAAAAGAATTTTCAAGTACCTTAAGGGTACAGCTGATCTGGGATTGTGGTATCCTAGATAATCAGACTTTAAGCTAACAGGTTACTCAGATGCAGATTTTGCAGGATGCAAAATTGACAGGAAAAGCACAAGTGGAAGCTGCCAATTTCTTGGAGGCAGATTGGTTTCTTGGTTTAGCAAGAAACAAAAGTCAATTTCCACATCAACTGCAGAAGCAGAGTACATTGTTACATGAAGCTGTTGTGCACAGATTCTTTGGATGAAGAATTAGTTACTGGATTATGGGTTAGAATTTTCTAAAATTCCTATTTACTGTGATAATCAAAGTGCTATTTCTATGACAGGTAATCTACTTCAGCACTCAATGACAAAGCACATCAGCATTAGGTACCACTTCATAAAGGAACATGTGGATGAAGGTACAGTGAAATTGCATTTTGTTCCAACAGATCAACAACTAGCAGATATCTTCACAAAACCACTATATGAAGCTACTTTTAAAAGATTGGTAAATGAACTTGGAATGGTTTCAGGTTCTTTCTCTAAATCTCCTTAGGTTATGTTCTGTTACATCAGACTTTATGATCAGTATTTACAGATATTACTATCTTTGTGTATTCTATGCTTAAATTGAAAATTGCTAAAGTGCTGATTGTTGTTTGATGTGAATTTCTAAATTCTGATAGTGATATGAATGTTTCTGAGACTATTCAATCCAATGAGGATAACTGTGCTAGATACTGACCGAGTAATCTTTAATATACTAAAGGTCCCATGTATGAAGTAATTGTTTATGTGGAAATCTTTTAACACAAGCAAATTCTGATATTGAGCTTAGTTAAAGTTTACTTTGTGTATCTCGTTACTAAGTCAAAAACCAGAATATTGCTTCTTATCTGTTAAGTTCTGATGTTGGTAAATCTGATGGATGTACTAAGTGCTAACAAGCCTCACTTATCAAAAGAAAAAAAAAGAATGAAAATAAAAATCAGGTACTCCTTTGAGATCTAGAGTAAAAATGTGGAAGGGACGACCCAAGTGCATTGCTGATATTAAGTTATATGCATTAGAAAAGCAAAATAAAATTTTCTTGGTGACTTTTCACATTCTCTGATTACTGGAGAAATACTTTGACAATAGCATAAATTCTGATAAGCAGTCGTGACTCACTTACACTGAGAAGCCACTGTAAAATGGAATTTCAAAAGATGCATAAAATGAGCACAAAACAGTTGAGGTGGACTCATGCATGAACTCATTCTATAGTAGTCTTCAGAATAATGACAGATTTTAAGTAACATTTTAGTTATGCCTTATTTCTAAGATGCACTGAAGTGAATCAGACTTTAATCTTTATCTGATATTTAGCTTACTGCACACACATACACTCCATATGAATGATGACAATTACTGTGGTGATAAATGTTATTATAGATGAACAGTTTAAGTGTCAGTTGCATAAATTCTGAGGACAAGTTCTGATGGAAGTTCTGATGTTTAAGTTCTAATGAAATATATCAGTACTTGTGTGAAGAATTACAGGAATAAAACATTCACTTTTCGAGTTAAGAAGCCATATTCTGATGACTGTTAAGTTCTGATATAAGTCTAAGTTCTGGTATTAAATCCTGATTCTTTACTTGACTTATTTGTGGTTAAATTTGAAACAGTCATATTTAAAATAAGAATATGTTTGGGTGAGATATAAATAGTCAACATAATTTGGATTAGTGGTACTCGTAAATGCATAGTAATTTTTACTTGTTTCGCGTGCTCATTAACTCCTATTTTAAGCTTCCAATGGTTGTCATTATTACTCATTGGTCTAGGGAGACGAGGCTTTACTTCTTTTTGTTTCACATTCCATGCATCCCTTGGTCTTCCCTTGTCTATATAACTGACCAATATTCCTTCAGTAAAAATCAATTCTTTCTTCTCTCAAATAATGACTCAGTTTGGTTGGTTTTACTGCTATGGCTCAGACAAGGTGATGAGCCCCAACCTACCACTAATTTAATTCCACCCTTTAAGCTTGCAAAAAGGGCTTTTAATGACTTGCTAAATGCTGACATAAAGAAATAAGTTGTTAGACCATTACAGATACCTCGTTTAGTGAAACAGATACTGGTAAATGCTGATCCTCAAACCTACATATCTGTTTACCCTGATATTCAACCCACCAACACATCCCAGCCATCACAACAGCCATCAGAACATACCACATCTACACAAACACCTCAAACTTCTCAACCTCAACCTGCTCAACCCTCCATCAGGACATATTTCAAACCATCACAGTCATCTCAACCTTCAGCACATCCAGTGCAGCCTTCTTCTGCTAGAGCAGCAGCATCAAGATCTAAGAAAGTTTCACAGCAGAAAAGAAGGAGGATCATCTTGAGAGATGAATCAGATGATGAGGCACAGGTTCAACCTATAGAACCTGTTGTTTCTGCAGCTGAGAAAGTCTCTTCTCAGAAAGATACAATGACTGGGAGTTCTAAGTCCCTGAAAGGCCTAGAACAATTAATTCTGATGATGCAGCTCCTACAGTCTCCTCAAAAGCTAAAAGATTTAAAACATTAGCAAAAAGGCCTGCAGATTCTGGTAAAGGAATGGAAGCATCAGCTAAGGAAGGGGGTCAGGAATCTCTGATCTCACAACACCCTGTTGAAGCTCACAATTCTCCAAGTGCTGATCCAGACCTTCATGCAACTCATCACTCTCCACTTTATGAGCCATAAAAAACTCATATTCCCACACCTCCAGTATCTCCAGTACATGCTGATAACCAGGGGCCAAGTGATGAAATTGACATCCATAACTTGGAAGTGCCTCATGTTTTGTATCTAGAAGCTCCACCAACTCAAATCACTCCACCAACAACACCAATTCTAGATGCTGATTTTAATGAAGATATTACTTATACACCAATTCTGAATCTGGATGATGAAAATCAGAATTTAGGTTGGCATCAAGGTTTGGCTGTTGATCAGAACTTAGTTGGAGATCAGCACTTAGAGGATGATGTTGAAGTCTCAATAGCCTCTCATACTATTCTTTTATCAGAGGATGGTGATGATGCTGATTCTATAAGTTCTGATGCTGCTAATATTGAACTTACTGGTGAAGCTGCTATCAATGTAGATGCCGATGCAGCTGGTCCATCAGGACATGCACCTCCACAAGCTCCTTCAAAAGCTGATCTTGTTAAAAAGTTTGTTAGAGGAGATGCACCAGTACCTTGGAGTGAAACTTCTAGAGGAAGGGAGTGGACCAAAGAATGGAACAAAGTTGATTTCGTTCCTACTTCAAACATACTTGCTGAGTACTTGGAAAAAGCTGATGAGATGCTAGTCAATGATGATTTCAAGACACAACTCAGGGTTACTGCACTCAGTACAAGACACCTTCAAAGTCAACAATCTGTAACTCAGGCCAAGGTAGACAAGATTCAAGAATCCTTAAATCAGCAAGATATGGTTGCCAAGCTGGACAAGAAAAGGTTTTTCAAACCTACCTTTGACAGAATTGAGTACATTGAGAAAACTCAGGAGAAGTAACAGACTCAAATTGATGACATTTTGAAGAATCAAGCTTCTCATCAAAATCAACTCAATGAGATCCAATCCTCAGTGGAATTGCTTCTCTCTCTTCTTTTACCTGTTGATGCCAAAAAGGGGGAGAAAGTAATTAAGTCCAAATGCAAAACTGTTAAGTCACTGAAGGGAAAGGATGATGAAAAAGATGACCAGGGAAATTCTGGAATGGGTGGAGGTCATGGTCAAAGTAAAGGGTTTTCATCAAGCAAAGCTGGAACTACAAGTCGAAGAAGAAGTTTTGATACTGGGAGAAGAATAAGTTTTTATACTGGTAAAAGGATAAGCTCTGATGAACATCTGGAACTTGAAGAGGAAATTTCAAGACAGTTATTTCTGAAAGAAAATCCAGGAATGGACTTTGAGAGTCTAAAGGAAGAAGAAGCTAGACTTAAGTTAGAAAAAGTCAACTCCAAATCTAAAGCTTTTGTTGGTGAAAAGAAACTTCCTAAGGTTAAAGGCATTGTGATAAAAGAAAGGACAAATCCAGAGGCAACCAAGGCCAAATCACAAATGGAGATAGATCCAAGGGCAAGGAAAAAGTTGATGAACCTGTAAAGGTTTATGTGCCATTTATGGATGAAGAAATATCTGATGAAGATGCTAGTCTCACTCTGATACAAAGGAAGATTTCTCAAACAACCTCTGACATGGCTCAAGTTGTTCAGAGTCAAGATATAGTAAGTTCTGATGTGACAATGAAGCAAGCAACCTCTGACATAGCTCAAGTTGGCTTGATATCAGAAGATAAGGAAAAGGAAACCTCTGACATTGCTCATGGTAAACCTTCAAAGTTACTCCTACCAGGATTCACCAAAGCTAAACAGACTCAACCTTTGAAGACTGCAACAAGTGGTTTTGAAGCAAGAGTGGTTATAGGAAAAGAAGCAAGAGATAAATCTAGATTGGGTAGTGCTGATGAAAGAAGAATACAGAACACAACCAATGATCCAACTTCTTTAAGTGAACCAGGTGTTGGAGCAACTCCTGAAAGATTGAATCAACTTAAATCTATACAGATGGTTTACCATACCTTCTTGAAAGAACACATCTTGTTATATTTTATGACAGATGGAAGGGTATACTATATTAGGCAGAATGCTATACCACTGAAGTATTATGAGGAACTAGAACATGTTCTATTCTTACTTCAAGTGAAGAACAGATTAACAGATAGTGTTGCAAATTATTTGAAGACTCAAATTCAGAGACAGAAGAAGCTTTATTCTGTAAAGTCTGACAGCACATACTATCCCAAGTACAGAGATCACAAGGGTGATATTGTCGAGATGAAGCCTAACTCTGCTAAGATTATAACTACCTTTTTGGGTTAAAAAGCTGTGGAATTCAATCTTGAGCTTGACAAGGCATATTTGATCAGACTAGATCAGGACATAAAAAAAGCTAGAATAAATGATCTCAGGGCTACTATCTTTCAAATTGGTGAAGATACAGTTGAATTGAAGAATGCTAAAAGGAGGATGGTTAATGAACTTGAATATGCTAAGAGATGTTTGTTAAAGAACTATCTCAGAACAACTCTTGATATCAAAGAGATCAGTAATTAAAGCCGAGTCAAATATCTATAACTGATTAAATTCTGATGTGTATACATACTGAAGCTGTTATTAGAATTTAAAGATGGTAAAGCTACAAGGACTGTAAGTTGTAGTTATCTAGTCAAATTCTCATGCATTTGTACTTAATGTTTTTGACATCATCAAATATCTGTTAAACTTGTATATTATGCTAATTTACAAGTTAAGGGAGATTGTTAGATATATTTGATAATGTCATGACTAATATGATTTGTGTTTAGTTTTCAGATCTTACTTAACAAGACAAATCAGTACTTAACTGGAAATTAACATTTATATTGAAGTCAGAACTTAAAGTTGTCAGATTTTAAGTTATCAGGAGATATTTATCAGAAGATAATATCAGGACTTAAGAAGACTTTCAGATAAGGAAGGCGACTGATTGTAAGGAAAGAAGATCAAGACAAACGTAAGAAGTGATATGCATGAAGAAGGAATTCTATGAAGAATAAAATACTTGGAAGAAAAGATAACTAGTTGATATATTTTAGGAAGCAGAATTATATTCCATATCAATTAGAGATTATCTTGTAACTGTGTAGTATATAAACACAGACATAGGGTTTACACTATATGTGTTATCATAATCGAAGTTATTAAGTATTGTAACCCTAACAGCTCTCGTGATAATTTGTTCATCACTGAGAGAGGACAGTTCCATATTGTAACAGAGTTTAATAAAGCTTGTTTTCTGTTACTTGTGTTCTTTAATTCGATTTGATTGTGATAAATACTGTATTCAACCCCCTTCTACAGTGTATGTGACCCAACAATTGTTTTGACTTGTAGAGTTCTCTGAGTTCTCTATAAAAGAATTTGGCTTGTCGAGATCTCTCATCTTCATGTCTTCACTTTGACTTATCGATATCTCAGAGTTCTCTAATGGCAAATTGAATTGTCGATATCTCAGAGTTCTCTAGTGATATTTGACTTGTCGTTATCTCAGAGTTCTCTAGTGATATTTTGACTTGTCGATATCTCAGAGTTCTCTAGTGATATTTGACTTGTCGATATCTCAGAGTTCTCTAGTGATATTTGACTTGTCGATATCTTTGAGTTCTCTAGTGAAGAAATGACTTGTCGATATCTCCAATCTTCATGTCTTCGATTTGACTTGTCGATATCTCTGAGTTCTCTAGTAGCTTTCCTAACTTCTCTATAAGTCATTCTGGAGTTCTCAAATGACTTCTCTATAACATTAAATCCGTGACTTGTAGAGATCTTGAATTTAGACATTTTTCTCAAAACAGATTTATTCAACTCCAAGCTTCTTCATAATTCTTCTGAGGCATGATCTTCTTGATCTTCTTCCAGATAGAATTCTTAGGCTTGATACTGTTTACAGAAAAAGACTCCAGTCTGCTCTTTGACATTTTTACAGACTTTAAATGTTACAATACAAAATGTAAACTAAGATTACAATACAACTTACTTAGGGTTGTCAATTTGACTTAGTCTTATTATAGTACATGCATGTCTTGCACAACACCAATTAATGACCTATTGACTCCTTCAAGCATATGTATGTCATTGACTTTATGGTTTAAAGTAGACATAATGAATCTACGAAGAAAAATTTCCTTACCTCTTGACTCCAATGGCATTGTTAGCCTGGTGCTCAATTCCTCCAGTATGTACTGTCCTACATTGATCTGTTTGTTGTGAGCCATTGAGTAGACCAGCTTCTGCACAATACTAGATATGTTGTTAAAGCCTGACTTTATGCAAGTGAAATCCTTTATCACTGAATCAAACAGGAAGGACCATTCTCTCCTCAGGTGCTTCCTGTTCATGCTTGGCAGATTGATCTTCTCAGAATAGTTGATGAAGTCCATGAATTTGTACAACTCATCCTGAGTTGGAGCCTCCACCAGTTTGTTAGTGGGTATTCCTAATGCCATATTGACATCATCCTCAAAGATCTCCACATGTTGGCCCTTGATTGTGCAGTTTATTACAATTGATACAGCCTGGTTCTCATGCACAATTGTCCTTGTTACTGCTGTGTTCCAAAAATCCCCTAACACATCTAACTAAAGCACATGATTAGCAGTAAGAGCCCCTACAAAGTAGGTCTCAGACAAGAACTTGACAAAACATTTGAGGTTTTAGGTGCTTGGTTTGCATCTAAGAATGCAAGAAAGTTAGTCTCCTTTGGGATGAAAGGTACAATATTGTTTCCTTCCATTGTGTTAGATATATTTGATAATATCATGGCTAATATGATTTATGTTTAGTTTTCAGATCTTACTTAAACAGGATAAATCAGTACTTACTGGAAGTCAGGACTTAAGGATATCAGTACTTATATTATCAGGAGATAATCATCAGAAGATGGATATCAGAACTTAAGTACTGAAGGACGTTCAGATAAGGACATCAACTGATTAAAGGAAAGAAGATCGAGACAAATATAAGAAGAGATATGCACGAAGAAGGAATTCTATGAAGAATAGAATACTTAGAAGAAAAGATATCTGCTTGATATATTTTAGGAAGCAGAATTATATTCCATATCAATTAGCGATTATCTTGTAACTGTGTAGTATATAAACACAGACATAGGGTTTACACTATAAGTGTTATTATATTCGAGAAGATTATTCATCCAAACCCTAGTAGCTCTCGTGATATTTGTTCATCACTGAGAGGTAACAGTTCCATACTGTAATAGAGTTTATTGTTTCAATAAAGTTTGTTTTCTGTTACTTGAGTTATTAAAGTTCGATTTGATTGTACTTTACACTGTATTCACCCCCTCTACAGTGTGTGTGTGACCTAACAAGTGGTATCAGAGCCTATCTGTTAACGCACAAACAATTTAAGATCCAAACATAATCATGTCTGACACAGAAACTCCAACTAAGCCCACCAAAACTGAAGAACCTCCAAAGACACAAATTCAAAGTCGGTATGAGACCATCAGAGTTCCCATACTGAGACCATCTGAATATGCCATATGGAAGGTGAGGATGACCATGTTTCTGGAAGCTACAGATCCAGAATATCTTGATAGAATCAAGGAAGGACCTCACAAACCAACCAAGCTCGCAGTTGCAGTTGCAGGTGAAGCAGCAAAGACTGTACCAAAGGAGAAGAGTGATTACACTGCTGAAGATATCGCATCAATTGCTAAGGATGCTAAGGTACGACACTTACTGCATAGTGCCATTGATAATGTAATGTCAAACAGGGTAATTAACTGCAAGACTGCAAAGGAGATATGGGATGCTCTGAAAACAAGGTGTCAGGGAACTGATACAATTAAGAAGAACAGGAAGACAATACTCACTCAAGAATATGAATACTTTGACTCAAAGGCTAATGAGTCATTGACTGATTTATATGATAGATTTGTCAAACTCTTGAATGATTTGTCACTGGTTAATAAGGAGTATGATTGTAATAGCCCTAAAATTTAGAACCTTTTTGTAACCCTTATGAATAGTGTTTTTGCTGATTATGCTGAATAAGAAAACTTTTCATGCCACACTATGTAGGGGTTCTTTTATTGTTATTCTGAGATCTTATTAGTACTCTGTATGGTATATAAGTGTATGTAAAGATCGTCAGAATCCAAATTCGAACACTTTGATTTTTCCCGAAAATCCACCAGATACCGAAAGAATTGAGTATAAGGTAACAGGATAAAAAGAATTTAAATTCAAGGATTATAAGAGAGGATCATAAAAGGAATATAATGTATTGAGAAAGGTTAAGGATACCCAAGTAATAAGATCCCGGGTATGATCCCTCAAACGATAAATGAAAACAAAAGTTAAGCGAACCGTATAACAGATCAGTGGTCATTAGCCAAGTAATTAGAAGCTAATCAAAGAGGTTAGTGAGGATGATGTCATCAAACCAATAAGAAGAGGACAAGCATGGGAAGATGACATTAGATTGATGACCTAAGCGTGACCAAAAAGGAAGGAAGTGTGGTTGATTATTAACCACACAATTTTACATGGTTAAAAGGGTAATTAAACAAAACAAAAACCTAGCAACCTAGAAAAACAAATCACAAACACAAAAACACATCTTGACTTCATTTTTCCAAGAGAAGCTCTCGGCCCTTTTCCATTTTCAAGAAGAAAAAACCCAAATCCAAGTTCCAAGCTTCATTAATTAGTGAGGTAATTATCTAAGGTTCCTTATGCATAGATATAGCTATCCTATAAGTTTAAGTTTCAAATTCCTTCACAATCTCTTCCTAAAATTCATGGAAGAAGATGGTGAATAGTGTTTTTCAAGAACTTAAAATTTTGTTCTTGAGTTTTTGTTTAGATTCAGCTTTGGTAAGGACTTTCAAGGGTGATTCCAAGCTCCTTAGTTACTTTTACTCACCAAGGAAGGTATAATCTCATACCCTAGCCCTACTTTTGTATATTTAGAGTTTTTGTGTTTGGAATGGTTCATGAGAAGCTTGATTATTGTGTATTTAGAGATGTGTTGGTTTTGTGATGTGTTTGGAGTTGTAAATCTTGTTGATTAGTTAAAGAACTTATGTAAGCTTTTAGTTCATGATTGGGAAGTAGTGTAAATTGGAAATATTGAGTTGTTGGGACTGTTGTAGCATTGTATGTATGGAGTTTGGTTGTATGGCTGAATTGTGGTTGATTGGTGGTTGATTTGGAGTAGGATAAAAATTGGTAATCGCGTAAACATAGCCGTCGTAATGTCCGATTTACTTTAGACTGTTTTATTCTTAACATCAGGACCCGAGAACTCACTGTTAGGTTCTGACCACTTCCATTATTAGGTAGTTCATATTATGAGCTTCGTTTTGATATGTGGTTCGTTTGAATCCGATGTACGGTTTAGGAGAAACGACCGTTTTAAGTAACGGCGTTTTGCGAACGAACCATTACCCCTCGCCTTGCTTTGAAACATTGGTTAAAGACCTTAAATGACTAATTAGAGTATGAAACATTTATGTAAAGTGTATTAGGAAGTTGTTAAGGCACTCGCGAAAGAATCTCCTTAAAACTCTTAATGGTTAATTTATTAAAAATGGTGGAGCCGAGGGTACTCGAGCGACTTAAGAGAATCATTAAGCGCAAAGCGAGCGTAAGAGTCTAATTGGTTAAAGTATAGATTCTTAAGCGACTTTGGTTTAATTCCAACTTAGATGTGTTTTATAGGTTACCAGACTCATCCCAGGACTTTTACCATCCCCAGTCGCTCAGGCAAGTTTTTTACCCGTTATACTGTTGTTGTGATGTATATGCATTATCTTGTAATAGATGCATGTTGCTTAATTAGCAAATTTTGCGATATATTGAAGCATGCTGATATGGTATATATATACATGTCTGTTTCGTAATCTGGTTATCTATCTGTTGATTTCAATGCTTATAGTTGCATAATACCTATGCTAGAGATAAGCAGTAGTTGCGTATACCCTTAGTATAAGGGACCCAAAGGTGAACATTTTCTAAAAACCGGGAGTCGATGTTCCCGAGTATAACATATATATATATATATTTATATATATATAAGATATAGTTTTCAAAACTATTAATCGAATAAGGTTTAGTCGATAACTTTATTTTATTTAATGATTATTATTTAAATATTCATTCGAGAACTTATGACTCCGATTATTTACTAATTAATATTCTTTATTTTATTAGAGAATAACGTGTCGATAATCAAACTTACTTTTGATTATTCAAATAAAGATAGTACTTTCGTATAAGTATATCTTTGGTTATTTAATATTCATTTCAAGTATAAGTTTTAAAACTTCTACTTCTATTATATTTAAAAAGATCATCCTTATGGGAATATTATTTAATTAATAATATTCGGATATTTTCTAATATATCGGGACTAATTTATTTCATTAAATCAGCATTACTCCAAACATTCTTAAAAATGTTTTCGAGTCTTCAAAATGATTTTTAAAAGTTAGGGCAGATCCCAAAACCCATTTTTATATTTAAGATCTTCCTTTCGAAGGGGATTTAAATACTCGTTCAAAATCTGAGGGATCCGGCTCTGTGGTGTGTTTTATATTCGCAACAAGGTTGCTGTGTTGACAAAAGAGTTTTTGATTACTTACCCAACACTCGGGAAGTAAAATTCTGGGAACAAGTTAATCCATTAACAGGCATCGCCTGGGAAATATCGGTGAGTTTTCCTTTCCAACTAGATACGACTTCTTAGTGGAGCCGTATCAACAAGTTTCTACTTGGGGAAAGGGAGAACGGGCTTTACATTTCCGGGTCATGGATTTCATCTGAGCTAGGAGTGGCGTAAGTGGTCGAGTGGCGCCGACCCAGCCTTATTATAGTGGCCCAAATGGCCTGGAAGTTCCGCTAAGACGGTCCATTCCTTAGGAGTCCAGTGTTCGGTTGACAAGTAAATCCGACAGGTTCTCCTCTACATGTAGAAAATGGTGGGGTTGCACTACTACGACTGATCATCGTAAGTGGTCTTCCTGGCACGGAAAACTCCCGTAATGAGTTCATCATCCAGTTTGGATATTTCTGCAACACTACCCGGAGCATTCGATCAAAAAGCTACGGATGGGTGATTGCTGAGGCATTGACAGGGTCAAACGGTTATAATGATGTTTCCCTCAAATAATGTATCTCGTAACTTCATTTCTTTTAAACACATTTCAAGGATTGAATATATTCAAGTCTTATCTTGTAGTCTCATCTATGTGATGAACTTTCGAAACTGTTTATACCTTGAACGGTGGTGGTTCAAGTAGTATTCGGAAAAGATATAAGTATATTGGAGTATCTTGTAACTTCATCTTTTCAACTTATATCCAGTGAATGATTATCTTATGAATGACAAAGATTTTCAGAAAAACGTTGAGACAAGGTTAGATATATGAGATCACCTTGCAACGATATTTTTTTTATACAGTTATAAACTGGAATTCTGTGTATATTATACATGTTAGAGGATTAAAAAGATTGTGAAAAGTATATATGTATATATATACTGAATATATTGCGACTTGGTCGCATTAAGATATCAACTTGGTTCATTTCTTCTCGACCAAGACTTTCATGAATACTATGAGAATGCTCATATATTGTTAATTATTATACATACTATTTCGGTGGGCTTGTTGCTCACCCTTGCTTTCTTCTTTCATCACACAACGACAGATAGAAAAGATGAACAGGACCAAGCTTCCAATTCACAAGCGGTTAGGAAACGTTCTGTGGTTTTCTGGAAGCGTTGATGCTACCGTAGCTGAGGTAGGAACTACCAATAGGCTAGGCTTTCAACTATTGATGAACCAGACTTATGTATATTATGAATTATAATAATGGCAAACAATATGTAAATTATTCAGAAACCCTTTTGAGGTGAAATGGTTTACAATTATGGAGTAAAATGACTTGTGTTATATTTTGTATTCATCTATGAGACTATAACTTATGGTGTGTGTGTATATTGTGGGGTCACAGTACGCAGCGGTTGGTTGATTGTTAAGGTTAAGTATTATTAAGGGAAATGGAACTCGTGACAACCCGAATCCCCGACCCCGGATTTGGGGGTGTTACAATGATCTTGAAGATTCAAACCTTAAATTCCTGTTAGCTCTTCCTGAATGCTGGGATTTGAAGGCAACAACAATAAGAGACAACTACAATCTTGATGAAACAACTCTTGATGAAATTTATGGAATGCTCAAGACTCATGAACTTGAGATGGAACAAAAATTAGCAAGAGGAAAGGAGGAAAGTCAAGGACAGTTGCTCTTAAGGCTGGAGAAGAATCCCCCAAGGCAGCTACCTCAAGGAAAGACAAGGGTAAAGCTCTTTTCACAAAGTCTGATACTGAGTCATCAAGTTCTGAAAGTGATGATGACTCAGAATCTGAAAGCTTGCCTGAGACTGATGCTGATGAGGAGATGATGAATCTGTGTGCTCTTATGGTGAAAGGGATCACAAAGATTGCATACAGGAAGTTCAGGAAGGGAAAGAAGTTTTCCAGGAAAGGCACAAGTTCTGATAAGAAGAATTTCAGAAGATCTGAGGGCAGAGGAGGAAAGTCTGATAGAGGAGATTATACCAATGTCAAATGCTATAACTGTGGTGAGAAAGGCCACATATCTCCTGATTGCAAGAAAGTGAAGAGTGACAAAGGCAAGGCTCTTGTCACAAAGAAGAAAAGCTGGACAGACATCTCAGACTCTGAAAGTGAGGAGAATTATGCTTTGATGGCAAATACTGATAAAGCAAGTGCTGAAAGCAGTTCTGAAGCTGCTGAATCAAAGGTACCTCAGACTACTTATGCTTTTCATACTGATGATATTAATGAGTTGAGAAGATATCTTAAAACCATGTTTGTTAGTTATAGAGATCAAACCTTAACATGTGAAAGATTAACTTCTGAAAATCTTGCTTTTAAGAAATGAAATGATTTCTTAGAAAAAGAGTTAGTTATGTTCCATTAAACTCAGAAAGATAGAGCTGATGCTTTTTATGTTAGGGATGAAGTGCTAAAAATGAATGAATCTCTAAAAACTGAGTTAGAAAAGGAAAGAGAGGTTATCAGGACTTGGACTAACTCTGGCAGAACAACTCAAAATTTGCTAAGTAGTGAAAACTGGAAAGAGGGCTTAGATTATGGAGAGGATAAGAATGATAAAGGAACTGTAAAAATTAAGCCTGTTGTTAAGCAAAAGCCAAAGTTAAAACCTGTTAAGTTTGTAACTATAAAGTCTGATAATGAGAAATCAGAAGTTAAAAAGGGATTAACTTCTGACAAACTAAAACAGGAAAAGACAGCTGAAGTAAACATAGGCTTAATGACTAAGAAGCAGCTTAAGCATAAGCGGAAAGATGTTAAGAACGCAAACAAGGTAAAATCACCTAGGAAAAATAGGAATGAAAAGGAAGGTGTGAATAAAAGTAATGATTATAAGCCTGTTCCTGATGCTCCTAGGAAAACGTGTCATAACTGTGGAAGTTCTAACCATCTGGCTTCTTTTTGCAGGAGGAATAAAACATAAACTCCTTACCTTCAAGGTCAGGAGTTAAGAGTCAGTCTGTTAGATATAAGCCACAAAATCCTTGTTTTCATTGTGGTAGTTTATGGCATTCCATTTATACTTGTAAGGAATATCATAGTTTGTACTATGATTATTATCAAATAAAACCTTCTTTAAAGAAAGTTTTCATTGTTCCTTCTAGTGTAAATTCTGATTCAAAGTCTGATAGTGTAAATTCTGATAAGAAAAATGTTAACATAAACTCTGATGCTAAATCCGCTGCAAATGTTAACAAACTTGATAAGGCCAAAGGATCCAAGCAAGTCTGGGTCCTTAAAACTAATCATTAGTGGTCTTTGTGATTGCAGGGCAATATGAAAAACATCCTAGTTCTGGACAGTGGATGTTCAGGACATATGACTGGAAATAAAGCCCTGCTATCAGACTTTGTGGAGAAAGCTGGCCCAAGTGTTTCTTATGGAGATGGCAACATTGGAAAAACATTGGGATATGGCAATATCAATCTTGGGAATGTCATCATTAAAGAAGTAGCTCTGGTCTCAGGACTTAGACACAATCTGCTGAGTATGAGTCAAATCTGTGACATAGGTTATCATGTTGATTTCTTTGAAGAACACTGTGAAGTTGTGAGTAAATCTACATGCAAAGTTGTTCTGAAAGGATACAGGCATGGTAACATTTATGAAGCTAAGCTTTCAACAAGTACTGATGGTTCTGCAATCTATCTGATGAGTAGAGCATCAATTGAAGAAAGCTGAAATTGGCACAAGAAACTCTCTCATTTAAATTTCACCAATATAAATGAGTTGGTCAAGAAAGATCTTGTGAGAGGACTGCCAAAGTCAGTATTTGCTCCTGATGGCCTGTGTGATTCTTGTCAGAAGGCCAAACAATGAAAATCCTCATTCAAGAGCAAAACTGAATCATCAATTCTTGAGCCTTATCACCTACTACATGTTGATCTATTTGGTCCAGTGAATGTCATGTCTATTGCAAAGAAAAAATATGCCTTGGTCATAGTAGATGAGTTCACCAGATACACATGGGTGTATTTCTTGCACACAAAAAGTGAAAATGCATCTATCTTGATTGATCATGTTAAACAACTGGATAAATTGGTCAAAGATTCTGTGAAGATAATAAGGAGTGATAATGGCACTGAGTTCAAGAATTTGATAATGGAAGAGTTCTGCAAAAACCATGGAATCAAGCAGGAATTCTCTGCTCCTGGAACTCCACAGCAAAATGGAGTTGTTGAAAGGAAGAATAGAACTCTCATTGAAGCTGCACGTACAATGCTTGAAGAAGCAAAGCTTCCAACCTATTTCTAGGCTGAAGCTGTGCAGACTGCTTGTTTTACTCAAAATGCAACACTCATTAACAAGCAAGGAAAGACACCATATGAGATGGTGAAGAAAAAGAAGCCAAATCTGAAGTATTTTCATGTATTTGGATGCAAGTGTTTTGTTCTTAAGACTCATCCTGAACAGCTATCCAAATTTGATCTAAAAGCTGATGAAGGAATCTTTGTTGGATATCCACTTTCCACAAAAGCCTTCAGAGTCTATAACTTGAGAACAAGAGTGGTTATGGAGTCTATCAATGTCTCTTTTGATGACAAAAAGATCACTGGACTTGAAGATTTTATTGATCATGATCAGCTGAGATTTGAAAATGAAGACTCAAATTCTGATACTGATACTGCAAACTCTGATGGATTAAACTCTGACATTATTAAAACTGTGGTGACTATGCCAAAGGAAGATGCACCGATGCAGGGGGAGCATACTCAAGATCTTGCCACATCTCATGAAGCATCAGAACATACATCTGGCTCTTCAAGTTCTGATTCGTCAAGTTCTGATAAGCCAAGTTCTGATAGTTCTGAAAATCTAAATTCTGAAGAATCCAACTCAGAGAGCATAGTTTCAAGGGGAGCATCAGAAAATGAAAATGAAGACAGCATGGATCATGGGGGAGCATCCAGTTCTAGGGAAAACCTTCCATCTGCAAGGAAGTGGACTAAATCATATACACCTAATTTGATAATTGGAAATCCTGATGCAGGTGTCAGAACTAGAACAGGTACTTCAAATGAATGTCTTTACAATTCTTTTCTTTCTCAGACTGAGCCAAAGAAAGTGGAAGAAGCTCTTCAAGATGCTGATTGGGTGCAAGCAATGCAGGAAGAGTTAAATGAATTTGAAAGAAACAAAGTCTGGACCCTAGTGCCAAGACCAAAGAATAGATCTGTTGTTGGTACAAAGTGGGTATTCAGAAACAAAACTGACAGTGATGGCATAATTACAAGGAATAAGGCAAGGCTGGTTGCAAAAGGATATTCTCAACATGAGGGAATTAATTATGATGAAACATTTGCACCAGTTGCTAGGTTAGAAGCCATAAGGATATTTTTGGCTTATGCTGCTCACAAAAAGTTTACTGTCTTTCAAATGGATGTGAAAAGTGCTTTTTTCAATGGAGAATTGGAGGAAGAAGTATATGTTGAACAACCTCCAGGCTTTGTAGATTCCAAATATCCAGATTATGTCTACAGGCTTGATAAAGCACTTTATGGACTTAAGCAAGCTCCTAGAGCATGGTATGAGACTTTAGCTCAGTTTCTTCTGGAAAGTGGATTTAATAGAGGAACTATAGACAAAACACTGTTCTACCTCAACCATGGAAATGACTTACTTCTGGTCCAGATTTATGTTGATGATATCATTTTTGGGTCTACAAATGACAGACTTTGCAAAAAGTTTGCCAAACTGATGCAATCAAGGTATAGGTGAGCATCAGAATATAGGTGAGCATCAGGATATGGCTGTTGATCAGAACTTGGAATCAGATAAGCAATTAGAGGATGATCCTGAAGCCTCCATTGCTACCCATACTGTTATTTTATCAGAAGATACTAATTCTGTAAGTTCTGATGCTGCAAATGTTGGAGATACTGGTGATGCTGCTACAAATGAAGATGCTGATGAAGCAGGTCCTTCAGGACATGCTCCTCAACAAACTGTTCTTAAATCTAAACTTGTTAAAAAGTTTATTACAAGAGAAGCACCAGTGCCTTGGAGTGAAACTCCTGCAGGACATGAGTGGACTAAGGAATGGAACTCAGTTACCTGTGCTCCATCTGCACAACATCTTGCTGAGCACTTGATAAAAACTGATGAAATGTTAAATACTGATGATTTCAAAACACAGCTTTGAGTCACTGCATTGAGTACTAAACATTTACAAGGTCTCCATTCAACTACTTATGCAGAGTTACATCATCTTAGGGAAGAACTCATGAAGCAAGAACAAGTTCAGAAGATTGATAAGAAAAAGTTCTTCCAACCTACCTTTGATAGAGTTGCTTATATTGAGAAGACACAAGAGAACCAACAAGCTCAGATTGATGATATTCTGAAAAATCAAGCTTCTCAGCAAACTCAACTTAATGAAATCCAAGCCTCAGTGAAATTGCTTGTCTCTCTTCTATTACCTGCTGATGCCAAAAAGGGGGAGAAAGTAATTAAGTCCAAATGCAAAACTGATAAGACACTGAAGGGGAAGGATGATGAAAAGGATGACCAAGGAAACTCTGGAATGGGTAGAGGTCATAATCAAGGTAGAGGTTTCTCATCAAGAAAAGCTGAAATCACAAGTCACAGGACAAGTTCTGATACTGGAAAAAGAATTAGTTCTGCTACTGGTAAAAGGATAAGTCCTGATGAACTTTTAGATCTTGATGAAGAAATTTCAAGACAGTTATTTCTTCAGGAAAATCCAGGAATGAACTTGGAGAGTTTAATGGAAGAAGAAGCCAGACTTAAATCAGAAAAAGTCACATCTAAATCTGAAGCTTCTGGTAAAAAGACACTTCCAAAACTCAAAGGCATTGTGATAAAAGAAAGGACAAATACTGAAGCAACATTGGCTAAATCACAACCACAGATAGATCCAAGATCCAAGGGTAAAGAAAAAGTTGGTGAACCTATCAAGGTTTATGTGCCCCTTGAGAATGAAGAAATCACTGATGAAAAGGATGATCTTGCTCTGACTTCAAGAAAAGTGTTTAAGACAACCTCTGACATGGCTCAAGTTATTCAGAGTCAAGAGACAGTAAGTTCTGATATTCCGAAGAAGCAAGTAAACTCTGACATAGCTCAAGTTAACTTGATATCAGAAGATAAATAAAAAACACTCCTACCAGGATTCACTAAAGTAAAACAGACTCAACTTTTGAAGACTGCTGCAAGTGGTTTTGAAGCAAAAGTAGTTACTGGAAAGGAAGCAAGAGATAAAACTGGATTGGGAAGTGCTGATGAAAGAAGAATACAGAACACTACCAATGATGCAACTTCCTTGAGTGAACCAGGTATTGGAGCAACTCCTGAGAGATTGAATCAACTGGAATCTGTACAAATGGTTTACCATACCTACTTGAAAGAACACATCTTGTTGTACTTCATGACAGATGGTAGGGTTTATCATATAAGGCAAAATGCCATTCCATTGAAGTATTTTGAAGAACTGGAGCATGTACTATTCTTACTTTAAGTGAATGACAAATTAACAGAAAGTGTTGCAAACTATTTGAAGGATCAGATTCAGAGACAGAAAAGGCTTTATTCTGTTAAGTCTGACAGCACATATCTTCCAAAGTACAGAGATCACAAGGATGATATAGTTGAAATGAAGCCCAACACTGCTAAGATAATAACTACCTTTCTGGGTTACAGGGCTGTGGAATTCAATCTTGAGTCTGATAATGCAAATTTTATTAGACTGGATCAGGATATAAGAAAAGCTAAGATTAATGATCTCAGGGCTGCAATCTTTCAAATTGGTGAAGATACTGCAGAGCTTAAAGATGCTAAAAGGAGGATGATTGACGAACTCAGATATGCTGAGAAATATTTGTTGAAGAACTATCTCAGAACAACTCCTGACGTCAGAGAGATCAGAAGATGAAGCCAAGTCAAGATCTACAACTGCTCAAATTCTGATATTTGTACAGACTGAAGTTGTTATCAGAAGTTAAATATTGGTAAAGCTTTAAGGACTGCAAGTTGTAACTATTTAGTCTAATTCTCATGCATTTGTACTTAATGTTTTTGACATCATCAAATATCTGTTAAACTTATATATTATGCTAATTTACAAGTTGGGGGAGATTGTTAGATATATTTGATAATGTCATGGCTAATATGATTTATGTTTAGTTTTCAGATCTTACTTAAACAGGATAAATCAGTACTTACTGGAAGTCAGGACTTAAGGATATCAGTACTTATATTATCAGGAGATAATCATCAGAAGATGGATATCAGAACTTAAGTACTGAAGGACGTTCAGATAAGGACAACAGCTGATTAAAGGAAAGAAGATCGAGACAAACATAAGAAGAGATATGCATGAAGAAGGAATTCTATGAAGAATAGAGAACTTGGAAGAAAAGATATCTGATTGATATATTTTAGGAAGCAAAATTATATTCCATATCAATTAGCGATTATCTTGTAACTGTGTAGTATATAAACACAGACATAGGGTTTACACTATAAGTGTTATCATATTCAAGAAGATTATTCATCCAAACCCTAGTAGCTCTCGTGATATTTGTTCATCACTGAGAATTAACAGTTCCATACTGTAACAGAGTTTATTGTTTCAATAAAGTTTGTTTTCTGTTACTTGAGTTATTAAAGTTCGATTTGATTGTACTTTACACTGTATTCACCCCCTCTACAGTATGTGTGTGACCTAACACATTGTTATGAGTATGAAGTTTAGTGGCTAAGAAAAATTAGTGAGAAAGGAGTGAAACAAGAGAGAAATCGGTTTTGGATTGAAAAACTAGGTTACTTAGAGTTCTCGAAGGTGTAAGTATGTATATGTATCGAGATACTGAGTATTAATAGTAAAAGCAAATGACTTGTCGAGAAGTCAAAAATAGACATTTGGAGTATACTTATCGAGAAATCATTTTGAGATATGAAAAACATACCGACAAGTCATTTTGTTTATTCTTGTAGAGAACAAAAAAAAATTAACTTATCGAGATGTCAAATAAATACCCAGTTTGTCCAAAATGGACTGAATTGTTTCCAATTTTTATTTGGATAAATCAAAATAAAATCATAATAAATTTGCCAAAAGTATTTTACCAAAATAATTTATTAAATTAAATTATTTCAGTTCTGAGTTATTTATAAGTCTAAAAGTTATACTTGTAGAGAACTCTGTGAGTTAACACTTATAGAGAACTCTACGATGACTTATCGATAAGTTATAATAAAGCTTATCGAGAAGTCACTCGAGAACTCAACAAATTTACTTATCGAGAACTCACTCGAGAAGTCTTAAAATGACTTGTCGATAAGTCAGTTAGACTTATCGAGAACTCAGTTCTTTATATAGCTTTGATCACTTTGATTCTGCCTTGTATTAACTTTACATATTAAAGATGTAAATTAACAATTGAGCAGTTTACTTAGAATTTGAAAAATTCCATGCTAAATTTTGAATTTTTGAATAATAAATATGTAGAGATTTCTGAAATATTTATAATTCATATTTCAGTTAATTTCCAATTAAATCAAATAAATGTTGATTTACCAGAAATTAATCTGCTGTAAAATATTAGCTGAGTTCTTTCCTTATGATGAAGAATTAAACATTCCAATTTCACCTACAAGCCTAGTGAAACTTGCTTCATCCAAAGGTTTAGTAAAAATACCAGCTAATTATTTCTCCGTTGGAACAAAAATGAGCTAAATGGTACCATTTGCAGTATGTTCTCTAATAAAATGGTACCTTACAACAATGTGCTTTATTCTAGAGTGAATAACTGGATTAGCCACAATAGATTAGTATTATCACACATAATTGGAATTTTTTGTAACACTAGGCCATAATCCATTAGCTAATTTTTAATCCAAAGCACTTGAACACATCAACTTCCAGCAGCTATGTATTCAGCTTCAGCTGTGGAAGTTAACACATATTGTTTTTTCTTGCTATACAAAGATACAAGTCTTTGTCCAAGAAACTGACAGCTTCCACTAGTACTCTTTCTGTCAACCCTGCATCCAGCAAAATATGTATCCGTGTATCCAACAGCTTCAAAACCAGTTCCCTTAGGATACCATAATCCCACGTTTGGGGTCCCCTTCAAATATCTGAAAATCCTCTTCATAGCCATTAAATGTGATTCTTTTGGATTGGCTTGAATCTTGCACACAGACATGTAGCAAACATGATGTCTGTTCTACTAGTTGTCAAATAAAGCAATGATCCAATCATTCCTCTATAGCTTGAAATATCTGCACTTTTGTAAAGCATAATGTAATGTAACATGTAATCGAGGATTTATAACTCAACATGAAAACAGAAACAGATAAACAATATTAATCTGTGAAGCACATGAACCATACAGATGAAGATAAGATAAACACAAAGAACCAAATGATGTAGTTGACTCTTTAAGTCCTCTAACAGATCATGAGAAGAAGTTCATTGTAATGTTCAAGCAGCCATGAAGAATAAGACAACAAGGGACTTTAAGCATCAGTTACATAAATTGATTTCAAGTATCACAGATCAAGGGTTCAGTGAAAGAAGCAATGGATAAACATCAATCTGTATCAGCTCAGAAACTCAAGTTAAATTGAATTGGGATTCTCTCAATGTTAGTTGTTTGTGAACCAGACCAGTGCACCAAACATCAGTATTCAAAAAGGGATTTTGATTCAGTTATAGAAGAAAATGTTGATATAATGAAGAATGTTTTGACAAAAGCAAGAATACTCTAAGTCATAACAATCTTCTACTTGGTCGCCACAGAAGTATACTAAGTTTATGGTCGCCACAGAACTGGTCTCCATAGAAAAAATCTCTAAGGCACCACACAGGTCGCCATAGAGATTCTCTATGGCACCATTGGTCGCCATAGGCTCTAGTCGCCACAGAAGACTCTCTACCTGGTCGCCATAGGATTTTAAGGATCTCAGTACAAGTCAATCTACTGGTCGCATAGAAATGTCTGGTCACCATAGAAGATCCCCTAGTCGCCACAGGGGATATTCAGTCGCCATAGAAAATCCCCTGGTCACCATATGGGATATTCAGTCACCATAGAAGAGATGTATTCATTGAATTTATTGCTGCAAATTTAAATGGAATGTGTGGACAAAAATATGCCACCTGTCCATTGAATTTGTAAGTCTACAAGAAGTTGAATGAATGCAATTCATTCCAGTTAGTTATCTTCTTCAGCAAACAAAAAGCTTACGAGAGCTCCATTAAAGCTTCACATTTATTACTCTTGTAAACATACTGTTATGCTGCTGAATTTATTGTAGCTAATCAATACCTTGATTAGATTGTAGCAACCTCAAGGTTTATATTAATAAAACGATATATTCCTCGAATTGTTTTGTGTCATTTTGATTCCGTACTTTTAACGAAGAACTTGAAACAAATCAAAAAAGATTGTAGGTATCGTATTCAACCCCCCCTTCAACGATACTTTGGGACTAACAATTGGTATCAGGGCTTGTTGATTGACATACAAATCAAGATCCGAAGAAAGAAACAAGTTCTTGAAATCTTAAATTTTTTAATTTTCAAAAATTTTCATTTCTTAAAATTTTTGAACTTTAAATAATTTAATTCCGCCAAGATGATGAACAACCAAAGAATTGGAAGCATAAAGGTTCCCCCATTCGATAGAGATAATTACAACCTATGGAAGAAAAAGATGATGTTATTTATGAAAGCCTCGAATCCACTTTACATTGGGATATTACTGAATGACCCTTATATTTCGATGGATGTAGTTATTGAATCCATAACCATAGCTGGTGTAAGAATTCCTTCCTCATCTACTCCCAGGGATCCGTCTAAATATACGGAAACTGACAAGGAGTTGATACATCTGGACACAAGCCTTCAACTCATAATTGTGGAATCGACCGATAAAGATATGAGTCATCAACTTCTAGGAAGTAACAGTGTGAAAGATATATGGGAAACCATTGAGCTTTTAATAGAAGGTACAGAAGAAGTCAAAGAAAACAGGATGGATATTCTGACGACTCAGTATGAGGCATTCAAACTTCTACCCGGAGAAGCACTGTCTTCACTCTTTGAGAGATATACAAGACTGTTAAGTGAATTAAAGCTGCAAGGGAAAGTTTATCCGATACGTGAGTCCAACAGAAAGTTTATGCTAACGCTCCCAGTTCACCTGGAACAAAAGAACACATCAATCAGGGAAATATCAGATTTTATTACTATGTCTCTAGATGTGATCTTTGGAAAGCTGAGAACACATGAGCTGGAGCAAGAGCAGAGAGCTATTATCTATGGACCTGGTTCTCTTGACAGTAAGAGTACAACACTTGCAAAAACCACTGCACTTGTAGTTCGTGAACCTGAAACTCAAGAAAATAAGGCTGCACCCTCCTCAACAATCAAAGAAATTATAGTAGCTGAAATTGCTCATGGTGAGCCAGAGGATGAAAGTGAGTTCTATACTCAAGAAGAACTTGAACAGTTGGAGGACAAATCTATGGCATACATGGCTGCAAAATTTAGTCATGTTAGATTTAGAAGAAAGCCCAAATATAAACCATGGGGTTCATCAGGGAGATTTCAGAAAGGAAGCTACTCATCAGGGTCAAGCTCCAGAGGAGGCTACAACTCAAGCTGGATAGACAGGAGCAAAATAAAATGCTACAACTGCAATGAGTTAGGGCATTTTGCATCTGATTGCAGAAAACCCAAGGCAGCAAAATCAAATGACTCCTATGAAAAGAAGGAAACTTATGAAGATTTGAAAAGGAAGAATGAGAAGCTGAAACAGAAGCTGAATGCTTATGTGGTAAATGAAAAGGGAAGAGCGTTTATTGCTGAAAGAAAAAGCTGGGATGATACTGATTCGGATAAAGAGGAAGAGTACGTGAATCTAGCTCTTATGGAAGACTCTGCAGAGAAATCATCGCAATCATCTCAGGTTCCCGAACTTACCACTATAGATATGACTGCGTCTGAATACAAATCTACTGTGCATGAACTTACTTTAGAATTGTATAATGTTCATACAAGCATGCTTGCATATAAACTGGAAAATGATAAGTTAGTTCTTAAATCTGAGAGTTTAATCTCTAGGAATGAAGAACTAGAACTTCTTATAGTTGGACTAGAAGATCTTAAGCAAAAGAATGAATATCTAGAGAATAAGGTTAACTGCAATACAGACATAGAAGCCATTCTTAGAACCCAAATTGCTGACTTAGAAAAGAAGTTACAGGCGTTTATGAATGCAGTTTTGACTCAGAAGGAGATAATAGATAGTCAAAAATTTAAATCTAAGACTTCAATAGGACTTGACTATTCTAAGCTGAACAGTAAGAAATATAGTGGTACATCTGAGATAAACATGTTTGTCTCAGAAAAGGTTCCATATGTTATTAAGGATGCTGTATCCCCGTTGTTCACTGAGTCTGTTTCAGAACCTTTGGATGAAGTAAGTTTGCTAATCAATGAGGAATTGATTGCTGAAGATAGAGAGAAGAAAGAGGAATCCCCTAAGACTCCTAAGGTTTCAGCTAGTAAAGCTAAATCCATAGCTGACCCAGGTAATAAGGTGGATAGTAAGGAACCTGGCACACCTAAGAAACCAGACCCCATAGTTAACTCTAAGACTGGTGAGGGTGCTAAGGTTAAGACTAAGAAGAACAGAAATGGCAAGGTAGGTGTAAATAAGAAATCTGACTTTGCATCTTCCTCATCTGCATCTAGGAAGTTATATAATAATTGCAATTCTGCTGCACACCTTACACATGCTTGCACTAAAGCTAAAGTAGAATCTATTGCATCTTCCAGTATACCTGCCATGCCTAACATGCCTAGCTTTTATGAACCCTATGGTGTAGTTGGATGTATACCATGTGCATTTGTTATCATGTCTGAATATTTTAAAGCTTATCATGCAACTGCTAGCGCTTGCACTGACACTAAGATAAACATGGGTAATGAGCACACACAAGCTAAGACTGTAGTACCTCCTGTCTCTAAGTCTAACATCTCTGATAAGACTAGCACTGAGAAGGAGTCAGTCAAAGTGAAAGCTAAGTCTGTCAATGTTTCATTTGTTGATACTGTTTCTACCCCTAAACCTTCAGGACCCAAGAAATCTTGGGTACCAAAGTCTTTCTAATCATTCTGTGTTTACAAGGTAAGGTAAGAAAGGAAAAGATCATGTAGATTCTGGACAATGGGTGTTCTAGGCACATGACAGGAGAAAAGTCCCTGCTCACAGGAGTGGTTGAGAAAGCTGGCCCTATAGTTACCTTTGGAGATGACAGCAAAGGATTTACTAAGGGATATGGCAATTTAGAAATTGACAATGTCATCATTGAAAACATCTCTCTTGTGGAAGGATTGAAGCACAATCTTCTGAGCATAAGTCAGTTTTATGACAAAGGTTATAATGTTGATTTCAGGTCAGAAAGATGTCTGATCTCTCACAGAAAAGATGAGAAGCTTTCTTTACAGGGATTAAGGAAAGGTAATCTGTACATAGCTGACTTGAACTCTACCTTTGATGGAGTAATCAGATGTTTCTACAACAAAGCTTCATCAGAACAAAGTTGGTTATGGTACAAGAAGCTCTCACACTTGAACTTCAAGACAATGAAATCTCTGGTCAAGAGAGAATTAGTGAGAGGACTATCACATATGAAATTCTGTCAAGAAGGACTCTGTGAAGCATGTGAAAAAGGGAAATCAAAGAAAGCATCACACAGAAGCAAGGAAATGACAAGCATAACTGAACCTCTTCAGTTGATTCACATGGATTTATTTGATCCAGTGAATGTGTTTTCACTATCAAGGAAAAGATATGCTTTAGTGATGGTCGATGACTTCTCTAAGTATACATGGGTGTTGTTCTTACAATCCAAGGATGAAGCACCTCAGCTGATAGTGGATCATATAAAGAAAATTGAGATGGAAGCGAAATTACCTGTGAGGAAGATCAGATCTGATAATGGGACATAATTCAAGAATGCATTTTTAAATGAATTATGTACAGAGAAAGGTATTTCGAGACAATATTCAGCTCCAAGAACTCCACAACAAAATGGGGTAGTAGAAAGGAAGAATCGTACCTTGGTTGAAGCAGCAAGAACTATGCTAAGTGAATCAAGACTTCCTACTTACTTCTGGGCTGAAGCTGTCAACACAGCATGTTACACTCAAAATCATACCCTGATTAACAATGATTATGACAAGACTCCTTATGAGATAATGGCTGCCAAGAAACCAACACTAAAATACTTTCATGTGTTTGGTGCTAAATACTTTGTGCTAAAGGAAGGAAATGAGCATCTAGGAAAGTTTGATGTTAAGGCAGAAGAAGGCATATTTCTAGGCTATTCTCTGGAATCTAAAGCTTATAGGGTTTATATGATTACTGATCAGAAGGTTATTGAAAGCCTTAATTTAACATTCGACGATACCAAGTTGGCCACCCTGCAAAGAGAAAAAGATTCCGAATCTCTGGAATTTGAAAATCTATCAGATGATCCTTTGGAGATAATAGAACCTGAGATTGCTAGAAATACATCTACAGTACATGGCAATGCTGATTCAAGATCAAGTGGTGGTAATGGTGGAAACAATGATTATGATAATCATACATGAACACCTTCAAGAACCACTACATCAAGATCAAAATCATCTAGTCATGGTGACAACAATTCAGGGGGAGCAGGAAGAGGATCTACAGTTCACACTCAACATCAGACTGAACAAGGGGAAATATCAAGATCATATCTGCCTCATCAAAGAGTTTGGAACAGAGACCATCCCATTGAGTTGATCATTGGTGATCCTGATACAGGAGTAAGAACTAGACATGCCAGTCAGAATGAATGTCATTTTCATGGTTTCTTTCAGAAATGGAACCTGAGAAAGTGGATGAGGCACTGGAAGATCCAGATTGGGTTATTGCTATGCAAGAAGAACTCAATCAGTTTGAGAGGTAGAAGGTATGGAAGCTGGTACCGCGACCAAATGACAAGTCAGTGATAGGCACTAAATGGGTATTCAGGAACAAGCTAGATGAAGATGGCATTGTAACGAGAAACAAGACCAGACTGGTAGCTAAAGGTTACTCTCAAGAAGAGGGTATAGATTGTAATGAAACCTATGCACCAGTGGCTAGACTTGAGGTAATTAGGTTTCTGGCATTCGCAACACATTTAGAATTCAAAGTTTATCAAATGGACGTGAAGAGTGCATTCCTGAATGGGGAGCTAGAAGAAGAAGTGTATGTGGAACAACCTCCATGATTTGAAGATCCAAATCTGGATGATTTTGTATACTTTATATTCAAAGCTCTCTATGGTCTTAAGCAAGCTCCAAGGACATGGTATGACACTCTCTCTGAGTTTTTACTTGAAAATAGTTTTACTAGAGGTGTCATAGATAAAACTCAGTTTCATAAATTGCACAAATCTGATATGATATTAGTTCAAGTATATGTTGACGATATTATATTTGGTTCTACTAATGATGATCTTTGCAAGAGATTCTGTAAGCTAATGCAGAGTAAGTACGAGATGAGCATGCTGGGAGAGTTGAACTACTTTCTTGGATTACAAGTGAGTCAAAGGAAAGATGGTATATTCATTTGTCAATCCAAGTATATTAGAAAACTTCTCAAGAAGTATAATCTGGAAGATTCAACTCCAGCAAAGACCCCCATGCCAACAACCTCCAAGCTTTATCAAGATAAAACTGGTAAGAAAGTTGACATCACAAGCTACAGAGGTATGATAGGCTCATTACTTTATCTCACAGCAAGTAGACTAGATATTATGTTTGCAACATGCTTATGTGCTAGATTTCAAGCTGAACCAAAAAAGTCTCATCTTATAGCTGTTACAAGAATATTTAGGTACTTTAAGGGAACTCTAAATCTTGGAATTTGCTACCCTAAAGGTATAGGTTTTGACCTAGATGGCTATACAGATTCAGATTTTGAAGGTTGTAAGATTGACCGGAAAAGTACATCAGGAAGTTGTCAGTTTCTTGGGAGAAGATTGGTATCCTGGCATAGCAAGAAGCAGCACTCAGTATCCACATCAACTGCTGAAGCTGAATACGTAGCTGCTGGAAGCTATTGTGCTCAAATCTTGTGGATGAGGAACCAACTTCGGGATTATGGTCTGTTGGTATCAAAGATCCCAATATTCTGTGACAACACAAGTGTAATAGCAATCTCAAATAATCATTTTCAGCACTCGAGAACAAAGCACATTGATATCAGGTATCACTTTATCAGAGAGCATGTCACAAATGACACTGTGGAGTTACACTTTGTACCCACAGAGGATCAAATTGCAGACATTTTCACAAAACCACTTGATGAAAACACTTTCTCTACGTTGGTTAGTGAGCTTGGGATGTTAAATCTTTCTACTTAACTTTAGAAGTCAGGAACTGTAATTTATCTTGGTTAAATTCACTTGTTAATTAATTTTAATATTTTAAGGACATCTAAAATTACATGCCATTAGTTATTTCTCGCAATTCAATCATTTATGTGCTTGCATACAATATATATATATATATATGTTTGAGCACATTCATATTGATAAAGCTATTTAATTTAATTTCAATGGACTTTAAATAATTAATATTTAAAGGGGTTCATTGAAATTAATATTAAAATTTTGCAGCATAATCATTTTTCACAAAAATATAGTGTTATCAATCAAATGATAATATTTGTATAAGTAGTGAAATATAATTGTGATTTATTATTTATTTTTTAAACATTCTTTTCAATGAAAATATTTTAAAAAAGATGTTTAAAATAAATTCAGCAGTACAGAGGGTGCTGTGTCGCCACAAAGGGTAATACTTAGAATTTTCTAAGTAATACTCTGCTGTATCGCCACAGAGAGTAAGACTTAGAATTTGTCTAAGTAAAACTCTTCTGTGTCGCCACAGAGAGCTTATACTCTGAAAATTTTCAAGTGCAACTCAACTGTGTCGCCACAGAGGATGAACTTAGAATTTTTCTAAGTGAAACCCCTCTGTGTCGCCACAGTAGGATCACAAAGCTCCAACTCTCTCCTGTGGTCGCCACAGAGAGATTACAGTGCTCCGTGGTCGCCACAGGAGGTTGTCGCCACACAGCACTTGGTGCATTTTGTTTATTGTGTTGCGAGTATATATACACACAGATCATTTCTTTTCGGTTATATACACACACAACAAGAATCACGGGAGAAGAACTAAATTTCATTTTGATCAAATCAGTAACAAAACTCTGCCAAATTTTATAATTTCTGAAGTTTTTGAAAGCCCAGATCACAAAGATTCGTTTGATACGAAAATCAACAACTTTCACCGAGTATTTTTGGAGATCTAATTACTTAGTTGTTGCTTGTTTAAGGCTTTGTTTGGCAAATTTGTTAATTGGTTTAATCTTAATTTAATTTTTAGGTTGTGTTTGATTAATACTTCTTTAATTAGTGTGTTCAAATATTTTGGTCAATTTTATTTATCTTATAATTCGAAGGGCACATTTATTTATTTTAGATCCAAATTTTATTCTCATTTTTAATTAAACGGTGAATAATATTCAGATTCCAAAAACAAATTTTGTTTCTATTATTGAACGTGATCCAGTTAAAATGGTACATTTTAAGATATGGATCCGTTTTCTAAATAAACACTCCATTGTGCGCTTCATATTATCTACTAATGTGAAATTGAATGTTGAGCTTCTCAGGCATGTGCATACAACAGCTACAAACTCTTCTGCTGATGAACAACTTTTCCTTTGTTATTGGTGATGATACAATCAGAATCATAGAAGACAATTTAAATGAACACCTTCAGCTACCTCGTGATAATTTTGATGACATTCCAGAAGACTGGGAATTACTCAGCTTTTTCAGAGCAATAAGAAGCACATTGACAGGGAATGACGATTTTCCCAAGCACTTCAACAAAAGTCATCTTCCAAAGGAATGGAATATGTTTTTCAACATATTATCTCACTGCTTGGCTCCCAAGACTGTTGTGTTCCATGGTCTGACTAATTTCAATCAAATTGTTGGAGTCGCTGTTACAAATAATCTCCGCATCAACTTTGGGCGTTTGTTCATGAAGCACATTTTGAAGAACCAATCTCAGCATCAAAACTTCATCTTATACGCAAGGTTTCTTCAGATTGTGCTCAATGGAAAACTGTAAGAAGCACAAAAGGCATCAACTCACAGTGACATCTTGGAAGATCCTCCCATCTTGTGCCCGTTGATAGTGACTAAATTGCACAAGAAAGGAAATTATCCAAATGAAAATGCTGCTTTCCTAACAGACCACATGATAGATGTCTTTGCTACCATCAATGCTCAATATGAAGATGAAGATGATGAAGGTGAACCTCAAGCTGAAAATGCACCAGAGGAAGACATTGCTCATGCACCTGAAGAGAATGTAAATGAAGAAGTAGATCAACCTGAGCCTGAACATGGTAATCAAGCAGATGATGAGATTGAACCACAATAGGAAGTTGAACCTGATAACTCTCCACAACCTCAACCTGAAGCTGCTAGACAACCTCCTCAAGCTACTGAGTCTACTCACTCCAATACATCTGTTTACAGACCAACTTTCTTAGGTATGGGTACATCTGCTATGAGTAATACATGTGAAGCATGCTCTGATTTCATTAGTATAGATCAATTACATCTTGACCCGCATCACACACAGCTACCTATTGAAGAAGTAGATAGGAGAGTGAGGGAATTTGGCATACCTCAAATTTATAACCACCCTCTAGAGCCCAATCAAACACCTTCAACTCTCCTAGCTCATATCCTGGAGTATAAGGACCCCATGCATATAGAGGGAGAAACTGCACTAGATGCAGCAAATAACGAAGGTACTTTGAGAGAACCCACAGCTCTGTCTCCTTTGAAGCAAAGAAGTGAATTTCCTAAGACAACTGTAAACCTCTAGGTATCTTCTCAAAAGGATTCTCCGGCTAAAAAGGCAACTAAACAGTTACTAGATCTATCTTCTCAACAAGGTAGATCTATTAAAATTCGCCCGTCGGCCACGACATCCTGTAATGAGTCAAAACACAATATCCAATATCTAAGCTCTTGAAGCATTAAATAAGTTGATTAGAAGAGTTCTGTTTGGTGAGGAAGTATTGACGGAAACAGGGCATTCAACCATTTTACGGTTGGAATATCCTGTTAAAGGTCCTTCAATGGATCAACTGCCTTCACAGGTGTTAGGAGAGAGTGCTGTAATCCCTGCCAAACCTAGCACAACACTTACCTCCCCAGGACTAATAAACCTGGATGCATCTGCGGATAGTGGATCCGACATAAGCGTGGATCAGCAACCTATTGGTGATGAACTAGATTTAACTAGTGAGCCTAAGGGGAATGTATCTTCACAGATACAAGGGGAAGCTGGGGATCAGATGCCAAATATGACGGCCCTAGTGCTCCTCCCAAAAATTCTAACTCTGGATGAGTCATCTCCTGATGACAGGTAACTTTTCTTAGACAAGGATCGGGAATTGCGAACTCCAATTGCACCACTGCTGACCTCTTTAAGGATGGCTCAAGTGTCTTTTGCAGGTACACTTGGAACTCGGAGCTTTAGGCGGAGTGAACATGTGAGAACGAGTGACACACATGACCCTAAACCGAGTGCTAGAGTGCTGAGCGATACACCGCGAGAAGCCTGTGAGACACCTACCATCCAAACTACACCTATAGATCTCTTAAACTATGTCACTAAATCCTATCTTGAAGAGCAACTGTCTTTAAAAGACAGCTATCTCAAAGAACAGCTGGCTCTTAAAGATCAACATTTTCAGACAGAACTATCTCTCAAGGATCATCAGATCACCAGTCTTTTCGATCAACTTGAACATCAACAAGCAGCATTCGCTAGATTATGGGAATTCGTTGAGCGATCTCTCTCTCTCTCTCTCATACAGGAAAAGGAAAATTAATTGCCAACACTGAGCCAAAGCTCTCAGTTAGCAAGTAAGCGCCTATCCCGGTCTCATCTGAAGCAGCTCTTGCCAGTACTGGGCCAATGACCTTAGTCAGCAAGCAACTTCCTGCTTCTCTTGAGATTGCTGTTTCAACCTTACATGCTCAATCAACACCAGCTCTGAAGTATAACCCAACTGAGGGGGAGAAAAGGGTAGTAAAACAAGAAAAAGTAGACGCTGCTGTTAATCTACTTCAAGATGCCTTTCAAACTACTAGTACTTATGATGAATTTGGAGATGAGATGGAGGAAGAACTAGAAGAGAGAATTGATGAAAGGGTGCTCCTCAAGGAAAGATTTTCTTGGAGAGTGCAACATCTCAGGGGGAGCAATCAGGACATCTGAGCCAAATCATTACAACTCAGAGAAATCTGCTGTCTCAAATATATGCTCCAAAACCCTTATTCTCTGAAGATGAACTAGAGTAAGGTGAAATAGATGAAAATGATGTTCCGATGGGGTGTGAGCCAAGATTCGAGGAAGTGGCTACAGAAGAAAGAAAGACTATCTCTGAGGATGAAGAGTTTGAAGATGAAGATGCTTTCTCAGATGACTGTCTGTTCTATGGACTTCCAGAGAAAATAAATCACCCTTATATAGAGATTCAAGAAGAAATGGAAAGATCAAAAGCAAGAATTCAAAGAGCTATTCAAAGAAGGAGGAACAGAGAAGAGAGAGAAGCATATCTTCGAGCTAACAAGAAAGGAAGCAAATGGGAAGATATAAAGAAGAAAATGGACAAACCAGAAACATATCACTATTCAGACCCTGGTAACTCTAATCTGCTGAGAACTGTGGAACATTACAGAAAAGAACATGATAACATCATGAGTTCTATGATCAGTTCAGCAAAATAATGACTGGAACTATTGTGAACATTCTGAAGAATGGATGGAGAATCACTATCAATCACAGAGATGCTCTATAGATGAAGGTGTCTACCAGTGTACTGAAAAAGTTGAACATTGTTGAACTATTTGCCCTAGCATCAAAAATCCCACGACTGAAAGCAAATGAGAATGAATACTTCAGAGATAAACTTTGGAGAATGATGATGGATGTATCTCCTCAAGCATTTATGTATCCATTCATGATCAAAGTATTTGCAAGTGGTAGGATGAAAAACATCACCATGTCTGACCAACACATAAGAATCATTCGTTATCTACAACTTACTTTCCTGGAAAGTCAACTCTGGAGCAAAAGAGCTAAACTGGGAGCTCCAGGTATTAAGAGATCTGAAGCAGACTTCAAAGCTGCTGAAATTCTATATGCTTATAGGCTCAATGATAAGATGATCAGAGACATAGAGAAGGATATGAAGAAGGTTACGGGAGCATATCATGAGATAGTGTTCATCAACGGGGAAGCATATGTTAATCTTCTGAAAGACAATGAACCCATAATCAACACTGATAGTCAAGGGGAGTTAGTCTTTAGAATCAACAAAAGCAAAATTAGAATTAAAGACTTTAGGATAAGTAAATCAGACTCAATACAATAAGCCTTGATGGATGTCAAACTATCCACATGTAAAGAAGACAAGGTTGCTTTGATTCCCATCATTAAGATACTTGATGAAGTGATGGAGGAAGAATCAATCAATGACACCAAGAGAGTACGAGGACATCCTAAAAGGATAAGAGTCTTCGTAATGTCCAGAAAATCATCACCGTTATTTGACCTTGTTCCTAAATGCACCAAAGTCAAATATCCTGAGATAATGCTTCATGAACTGAATGATCCACCCCCAGTCAATGCACTTGAGATAAAAGCTCGTGATTTTATGCAAGCTAGACTCAATGAGCTAAAAGAGTCTCTTCCAAAACCTTCAGACCCCAAGAAGAAAGTCTCTAAGAGAAAATCTGATCAGCCTCAAGAAGGAGAAGGAAGCAGGAAGCAGAAGAGAACAAGAACAAAGAAGACATAGATTATATGTTCAGGATAGAGGAAAACTTCTTTATAATTTGTATCTTAAGATATCTGGAATTGAATATGTAATCCAGAATATATTTAATATCTTTATATGTTTAGAGATTGTACTTTTTCTTATTATCAGTTGAGTTATCCTTAGGGATTTGCTTGTCGAACTCTAACAATCAAATAGGGGGAGATTGTAAAATATAATTTAATGTAACATGTAATCAAGGATTTATAACTCAACATAAAAACAGAAACAGATAAACAATATTAAACTGTGAAGCACAGGAACCCTACAGATGAAGACATGATAAACACAAAGAACCAAATGATACAGTTAAGTCTTTAAGTCCTCTAACAGATCATGGGAAGAAGTTCATTGTAATGTTCAAGAAACCATGAAGAATAAGACAACAAAGGACTTTAAGCACCAGTTACATGAATTGATTCCAAGTGTCACATATCAAAGGTTCAGTGAAAAAAGCAATGGATAAATATCAATTTGTATCAGCTCAGAAACTCAAGTTAAATTGAATTGGGATTCTCTCAATGCTAGTTGTTTGTGAACCAGACCAGTGCACCAAACATCAATATTCAAAAAGGGATTTTGATTCAGTTTAGAAGAAAATGTCGATACAATGAAGAATGTTTTGAAAAAAGAAAGAATATTCTAAGTCATAACAATCTTCTACTTGGTCGCCACAGAAGTATACTAAGTCTATGGTCGCTACAGAACTGGTCGCCATAGTTTTGTATTAGATCTTTTTTTTTGTAATTATTCCGGGTATTTTGTAATAGTTATGTGCGATCAGAAATCAATTCCGGTAGTTTTTTGTTCCGCTGTGCGATTACAAGGGGCTGCTGGGGCTGCTGCGGCAGCTGGGGCTGCTGGGGCTGCTATTATTTTAATTTTTTCCATTAAATTTTAATTATTGCTTTTAATTTATTGATTATGTGTGTCGTTAATTATGTGTGTCGTTAATTATGTGTGTAATTCTTTTAAAATTGCATGTTTAACTTAATTAGGACGACATGGACATGAAATTTATTTATTGCTTTAATTAAATGTTATATATTGCTAAAATTATGTGTGTATTTTGAATGCATGATTAGACATAATTATAACAACATAGGGCCCCATTTAATTTTAAAATTCCTCAATTTTAATAAAAAAAAATTCTAAGTGGGAGAGGGAATTAATATGAAATTAAATCCCATGGTCTCCATTATTTGTTGTAGGTAATTTAACATAAAGACGAATATAAATTATATATACGTCACCCATCGTGGCATGTAATTTATGGTGTCTAGAATGTTATAGAAATTACTAGAACAAATTTCTTAAATTAATAAATTTTGAAAGGAATAAATACGGATTTTCTTTATTTCTGATTTTGGGCGATTTTGTCAAAAACGGGTTCATCGAACTTGTAAGGCTGTGGGTTTTAAGCGAGACCGATGTGACTCCTCCACTACCTGGAAATCAAACCATTGATGAATATTGAATTGAAGTATTCTATTCAAGGCAAAATTACGAATATTGGAAGGTATACACGCCACCCATCGTGGCGTACCAAGTTCCATAGATTTCGAATAATTTAAGATTTGATGATGGTATACACTTAGCTATGAAAAATAATATAGTCCACCCCAACGTGGCATATTGTTTAGTAATAGGACCGAAGTAACATTTAAACAAAATTAGGTGGTGTACATGTCACACATCGTGGCGTACCAGAAGCTTATGGTGTTTAGATGTTAGTGCATTAAATTTTAATAATTTAGATCTTAATAATTAATTCACCCTTATTTATGTGATGTTTTTATGCATGATTCTCAGGATAAAATGGGCTTTAATCCACTATTCACCATACTTAAGGATAACAAACTTACCGGACCTAACTATATTGAATGGAAACGAAATTTGGACATTGTGTTGACTGCTGAGGAGTACAAGTTTTGCACTTATGAACCCAAGCCTGAACAGCCTGCTGCTGATGCTCCTGAAGATGAGAAAGAGTATTATAAACGGTGGATTAAGGCTGATGAGATGTCGCGATGTTACATTCTGGCAGCAATATCGGGTGTTTTGGAGCATCAGCATCAGTCTGTGGCCACTGTTTCGGATATGCTCT